>NC_091131.1:130844742-131148265 GCF_040183065.1 Periplaneta americana | reverse complement strand
TTCTTAATGTAATGAGTACAAAGAGGCAGAAGATGTTGTAGTATATTTACGTGCCACTGGGTAAACAATACTTCTTTATAAATTTTACTAATAGAATGTATAATTAAAACCGTGAGTAATGATTGTAAACTTTTATTTATTCAAAAATCTGCAGTTTACGGAAACGTATTACTTGCGGAATAACAAATGCAAAGGGATATCGTGGAATTAAAATCTTTCCAGTAAATGGGCTGTAGCAAAATTGTTTGTGCAACTAAAGGGCTGTGTAACTACTAGCTTTGGAAAAATCGTCCACTAATCCATTGAAATCGAAAATCACTCACCTTTACGTCCACTGGTTTAACAGTTTTTCATTAAGCAAATTATTTTAGGGAGTGGTGATTGGAAAATTTGGTTAGGATCTTAAAGTCAATGTCAGTTCACACTTTTCTCCTGTGACACTAAATTTTTCTCCCATAAAAACAACAAAATTTAGCATACATCCCGGTTACATTCTAAAGACTCGTAAGTCTCCACATTTATGTTTATGTTTAGATCAGTTCACAACTTTCAGGAGAATAACCATGTCTGCTTCCATAACCACAATATAAGACATTGGTACCCAGAGATAAACGCTTCCGTTGTGTAAGCAGTATGGATTGGCTTTACTTAGATGAGTCTATGATGAGACGCCACTCATCAGGAATATATTCTCTAGCCGACTGAGACAATATTAAATATCTACAGTAAAGAAGTTTACCTTTTTCATAAAAATATAATGACAGACCATGATCACACTTTCGGTAGACCGATATTCAGTGGCCTACTGAAGAAGATTCCATCCTTATAATGAAGAACAAAGTAGATCATTTTCGCATTTTATGGGATTTAAGTGTCTTACGAGGTCGTTTAACTCTGAATGTGAAATTAAATAGAGTTCTTGGAATTCTAGAAACTCGCAGTGAGCTACGCTGCTAGCTGGAAGTGATAAGAAGTAGCCTATAGTCTGAGGGGAACAGTTTGACGTCTTATCTAGGTCTATTTTTCAGGTAGCTTAGGAATCCGGAGAAAATAATTATGTTTAACGGGCACAATTGAGGCGGTAGACTGAAAACGGGCCCATTAGTACCTTTTTTTGGGAGAATGCTTAATTTTATTCTCCGTTTTAAAATATATTTTCTTACGTAGTTTCGCTTTAATATCTTGTAGGGTAGCTAATTGGCTGAACCCATGCACTCTTGTAGAACTCAACAAACATCAGTGAAGTGACTGTGAGTCTATCCAGGATGTGCACTAAAGTGTAAACTATACTCTGAAGATAAACTTTGAAATGAGTGTGAATCCATTCTAGATTAATACTAAATAGCCTGTAATCTGTTTTCCATACCCAACAGACATTCTTGATTTTTACGTTTTCGGTACAATGTATGACGTAACTATGAGATATATATTTACTTAAATTATTATGAACTTATAAACCTTTGTAATGTGCGCTGTTCAATGCTAATGTTTAATTATTTCTGCTAAAATATAATCATATTGAAAGCGTTTTGATAAAATAAACTTGTTCTCTGGAAAAGGCCTATAAAATGTTCCAATAATATATATATATATATATATATATATATATATATATATATATATATATATATATATATATATACTGAAGACGGGATGAGTTATTTAAGAAAAACTTGTAGACAAATATTATTGTAATATTATGCAAATTGTTATTTCGATAAAAGTGCGTTCAAATCGCAATTACATAAAAATAAATCTTCCAGTCATTGTTTTCTCGAAACAAGACTTTTGCTTATGGGCCCTTTTCGAGGCTACCGCCTCAATTATGACTGAAGGCAAACCTGGATAGACTATGGAATGTTTTTTTCTAAAGAAATTCCAGAGACCAAAGTCAAGCAGTAGTAATAGAGATAGATTATCCGAACACCAATAGGCAATGAAGAATGAGTACCTTTAACCACTTTCTCAAATATCGAATATCTGTTACAGTATTTGCCGTGCTCACCCACTGTAAAAATGCATATGCTTTCTTAATTAAAGGAGAAATATGTTTTCTTTGAGATCTAGTATTAGTAATAGTCGTCTAAATTCAACAAAATGGTCCGGAGAATTTATACACTAACTGCGGCTGTGATTGTTACTAGATGTGATGTTACTAATCCTAAACCTAATACGTAAGAAAGACTGTTGTACCTTGAAACACTTTTCACATTTCATTTATTTATTTTTTTTAATTTTGGGAAAATAAATTTTTTAAATGTAAAAGTCCTTCAAGTAATTATTTGAGATTCCTTTACAAATTCCTGTACCTATTTTCCTGTTTTGCAGATCTATTAAGGATGAAAAAAAAAATGACAAGATATGTAATATGTTCAACGGTACAACAGGTTCATGTACCTTGGAACATACCCTCTTGTATCTTGGAACACATGGAATATAGGTGGGAATATAGATGTAAAATCTCATAATCATATTTAAAATGTATTTGCCATTATAAACAAGTGCAGGCTTCTCTGATTGAGATTTTATTTTCTGGAGAAACCATAACAGATTCAATAGCTTTCTTCAAGGCATCTGGATCAATTGGGGGCCTCTTAACTCCATACTTACTTCGTGGCATGATCTTCAAACAAAAAAAAAAAAAACCCGATAGTATCGTGTACCTTGGAACATGTTCCTTGGTACAAGATGTTTTGTGTTCAAAGGTATAAGAAGATGCACGTTTAAACAAATGTGGCTGCTAAAACTAGAGGTTCGAATAAATCATGAAAATTAACATAAGAGATGTCATTACTCACCAGACGATAGGGAACACAGCGTTCTTGATTGATAGTCACAAATACAATTTGGTCTTGCGTTAGAAACATATAACAATGAACGAATTATTTACTTTTTGTACTAAAAAAAATGTATTGTCCACAGAACTCACACTTTGCAATAAATCAAGCCTAAACTACGACCAGAGCTACCTAGCGGCTTTCTCTACAATCTACTTCAGTTTGAGTCCTCTAGGTAACAGCAAAAATAAGAAACAAAAAATGTTCAAAGGTACGCTATATTCAAGATACAATAGTCTCCCCTAATGTTAATGTTAAATGCAGTCTTCTACTGTTTATGAATATTAAATCACACCTGCAATACTTTAACCTTTACAATTCAGTAATAATTATTGCGATTGGGAATTTTACAAAACACTAAAATATTTTGAACCATGTCAAGATATGACATTAGACCGATTGACCTTTCAAAGTATTTGTAGTAACAGGATAATCCTATTGACATTCCTCCAACAATACAATCTAGTGTGCGAGCCAGACTCTTTCTGTAGGTGAGATTATCGAAAAGAGGAATTACATACTCTTCTTCTGGTCAAGAAAAAATGGAGTCGTCTTTGATGTTTTCCACTTCCCTCCACATCGTAGATTGGACAGCGGAAGGAAAGAGTTCCACATACTATTTTCCAAAAAGACACACATCAAAATTGTTTAAGAACCAGACGAAATTTTATAGAAAATTCTTTGTATACCCAAATAAATCATAAACATTAGGTATAAATAAGTGAGTTATTTATTTGTCTATCTACTAGAGACCATAGCAACCAGTGTTTTCGTTTATTGAATTGGAATTTCTTATTTTACTGGCTCAGATCAGTTTATTGGTAAAGGAGGAGTTTGGTAACGTTGACAGTAAAGAACTATAAATACAGATCGGTATAATTGAAAATGGTGGAACACAAAATGATGCAGCTAGGGCTCTCAATACTGGAAAAGACATACTATCAAGAATGTGGGGTCGAAATCGCGAATTTGGCAGTCCAGAAGAACGATGCCGAGATGAACGCAAAATTACAGCTGCCTGACAAGGTAGATTTCTGTGCCTAAGAAACTTGAAGGAAAGGACGTCAACTGCTAACATGTTAAGAAATGCGTTGCAGAACGTTGGGAATATGGTAAGGAACAGATTGCATGAAAGAGGTCTTAATGCCCGTTGCCCATTGAGGTGTCCAACTATTCGACGTGTCGTGGAAATTGAGGTCTGTTAATCTGTGTGACATTATTCCTCTCCGGACCATGATAGAACCTCTTTGGAATTTGAGAACCTCCTGTGCATATCTTATCTCTCTGCTGCACCTGGTCATCTCTATACGCGTATTCTTCTGGAATTTGGTTGTATAGACCGTAGCATGATTAATCGATAAAGAAAACCTGATTCCATTGATGATCTGCCCACTCACTATATTGCTGATACCACAAAACTTGAGCTTCTATATTTCCAAAGATAGCCGACGAAAGACCATCATCATTTGCTCTAGAAAGTCACATAGTGGGGAATGAGTCGAATTCTCGATTTTAAATACCGTAGGATGGGAATCGATGCATTAGGTGAAACGAAAAAAAAAAATAAAAATAAAAATAAATAAAAAAAAGACATTCATTTTCGATTCAGGGCACACGAAATCATATAAACAAATTGCATTGAATTGGGACAAATTCATGTTGCACAGTGTTATCTGATGATGATAATAATAAGTAACTAATGATGAAATTAGAAGAAATAAGACTATGTTTCGTACTTGGAAACTTAACTTACCTTCTGTTTCCGGTCCAAACTCAAATATATTTCCTAAAATTGGTAACAATTTAGGACCAGGAATCTTTTCTGAAAACTGCATCATATACTTAGTTTTGGCTCTCATGAGCATATACAAAGCCAAAACTGCAGCCAGAATGACGCTCAGCACAAGTGTTATCATCTTGACCTGCACAAAAATAAAATGATACTTCTGGAGACTAAATATCACATCAAAATGTGTCATTTTTGTAACATTGTGGCTCTGTAGGGAATGCTATCACTTTTGTATATGCCATAGGCCTATTATAAATAATGGTAGAAGTTTCTAGATTACACATTATGTTACAACACAGCTGTTAGTACGGTTAAGTTTGTTTTCGATGTGATACAAATATGAGTCACTATTGCACGCAGAATATGTAGCATCATTGTCATTATATCAAATTATGATATAATTAAGAGAAATAACATTTTGGTATATTGTAATGACAACTTTATGTGTCACTCATATTAACTCGAGATATCATTATGAAAGTCCTTCAAATAGGCTACGAGTATTTTAAGAGTGAGGCCTGGTAGGGGTGATTTGTTACTAAAGAAACCAGAATTTTGAAGTCTTGTATGTAAAGAATTTGTGGTGAGCCACTAGTAATGTGAGGTGAAATTGGCTTCCTTAACAGTTGTTTGAAAGTTCGGTAGCAACTTTTGATTTAAATGTCTTATTTATTGATATTGTATCAACTACGAGGTTATCTAGTGTTAGTAAGACTGTGGTAAGGAGCTTATATTTAGCCAAATGAGTCAGGATTCGCAATGGGATTATTAAAATTCTCGTTACCAAAAAAAAAAAAAAAAAAGAGAAACAAATCGATTAATTAGCACAAGAGGAATTCGAACCACGTTAAAACGCAGTTTCAGGTCACGTGTGCATCTCGTTTTCACCTAAGCAATGTTGATAGCTCAGAAGCATCAAGGAGATTTGTGTAAATAGTAAAGTTCTGTGCCAGACACAAACACGGAAGTATACACACTAATTTTGTATTGACAATTAAAAATAAAACAACAAATATTTTTGTGGTATTTTAAAATAAAGGAAGACTGACTGAAATGTTTTGTCTGCGTGTTTCCTAACTTTTGACATATCTTAAAATGTTTGAGATCACTTTCAATTTCGGTTTGCTTGAAAATTTCATAATATTATATTTGCAATAATATTTACATAAAACACTTATTGCTGTTACAATTTTATTTCACACTGTTTAATAATAACCTATACCATGTTTGAAGATGAACGACAATATGCTACGAAGTCTTTTATATTTCTATTGCATTATTATAATTATGTTTCGTTAAAATATTTTAAATAAAGATTATAAATGAGCAACCTACATATTATTCACAACGACGAATATAGTCTCATTTTGGCTTTCGTACGAAAGGTTTGCAAGGTTACCTTATAGATCAATATAACAAATTCTTAGACGAAGGCATAAACATGGGTCAACTTTGGGAAAATTTTTAACGAATAATAACCGAGACCACCTCCAAGTACGTGCCATATAATGTAGTAAAAAGTAATTCGTACCCGGAATATTATACAAGATATGTCAAAATAACTTAAGAAAAAGGCTAGGCGAGCGTACAACAAAAGAAATGTGAGTTCCGAAAATTTCCATAAATTGAAGGACCTAACCAAACAATTAGAAAGGGAAAAGAAAAACGCAGAAGAGAACTACCTGCAAAATTTATTGAAAGAAGGCGGAAATAACAGGTAGGTTTTATAATTACATGCGTAGAAGAAGGGGGAACCAGGAATCGATACCAGTTTTCAGAGACACTAATGACCAAATAATTAAAGGGGACAAACAAAAATTAGATCTATTGAACTCAAAATTTATTTCCATTTCCAATAAAAAAGAGATAAGGATTATAATCGAAGAAGGTGAATGCACAGAGTTGTTCGAAATAACGGCTAAAAGATTACAAAACCGAAAATCGTGCGGTCCAGACGATATTTCTACAGAAATTATAAAGTTAGGAGATGAAGCCATGATACAGTGCTCAATGCGAATTTTTAATATATCAATAAATAATTGTAGTATCCCAGATGACTGGAAATCGGCTATCATAATCCCCATATATAAAGCAGGAGACAAAAGCGATGCGAACAATTAGAGACCTGCCAGTCTCACATCAGTTATTTGCAAAATAATGGAATATCTAATAACACAATATATTCGCAACATTTTACAAAATAACGAATGGCTGAATAAAAATAAATACGGCTTCGGATCAGGGTACTCTTGCGAAAGTCATATAACATCCTTAATACAAGGTCATCCGATGAAGTTGATGTGGGGGCGGGGGAGAAAGGATGGATGGAGTTGTGATCGATTTCACTAAAGCTTTAGACGTAGTGCATCACAAAAAACTTTCAGAAAAACTTCCAATAGATAATCGAGTAGTATATAAATCCTTAGAAAACAGGATCCCAAAGTATGACTTGAGGCTTTCCCGGCGTTTGATATAGAATAACTCTTCTCGGGTTCTCAGCCAGGTGAGTTGGAGATTAGCTTCCAAGCTTTCGACGGCTAGCTCTGCATCTTCAGGGACGAAGTAATGTGGGACGAAATCGAAAAAATTGAAAAATCGAAAGAGAATTGGGAGGACAAATTTAAAAGGTACGCAAATCCCGTCCTTGCAAGGGGTTGGGGGCTGTACAAAACTAAATATGTGAGCCCCAAGCCTGTTGGCCACTAGTATCACTCCGGGTTACGCTGCTCCAGTGAAGGAGCTCTAGAAAATTTTGAAGGGGAAGCCGAAATGGGACGTAACCTCTTAGGTACCACATACGCGAGGGGGACGGAGATTTGATCAAGTGATCACGGGACGGGGCGAGGAGGAGATGGCTGGTGTTTGCCGTTAGGATGGCAAGACGCTGTCATCTGTTTTTCGATGACAAGGCATGTGAAGGCCGTCGGAAGAAGCGCCATGAAATCTAAATCTGCAATTTGAGAGGTGCAGAAAACAAAGATCTGATGTGACAAAATTTTTCTTTGTTAACCACACACAATAGTACACTGGAACAGCTTACCTGCGGCATTGTTTCAGGGTGCTCCTCTCAAAATCAAAACATTTAAGGAAAGGTTGAGAAGATTAGACTTAAAATTTAATTCCAGGTGCAATATAATTATCTAAGTTGTGTCATGTAAATAAGTTAATATGTAATTAATTAAGTTGATATGCATTCAATTGAGGTGACTTGTAATTACTTAAGATTATAATAGTTGGCTGTAATAGAAGTACTTATAAGTTAGATTTACTTTTGCTTATAGTAGGCGTTATTATAGCATAGTTTTTATTTATAGTCCTAGGTTTATTGCATTTATTTATTTATAGTTAGAATTAAATTTATGTTTATTTTATTTTTATTGCTCCAATTATTGTAATTTTATTACTGTAATTATTGTAATGTTATTACTGTACCTATATTATATATCACTGCCATGGGGTGTATACGCAATTGTAGTGTAAATAAATAATTACATACATACATACATACATACATACATACATACATACATACATACATACATACATACATACATACATACATACTCGTACATATCTTTCCTCCTGATTCACACTGGCAAAAAGATTTACAGTACTTTAAAAAAAATTGTATATTACGATACAAAGTTGGGAAGAGCTTTTTACAAAATCGAAGAAAGTTTGAAAAACGAACAGAACGAACTTTTTAATTTCCGATATTTTCTAATGCATTTCACAAAACGTGTATTGTACAACATTTTTTGCACGATCATAATTTTTTTTAATTTTATTGCAAATACAATATACTTTTCATTGAAAAATTAGAGCAATATTATTCCAAAGCCTTCTCAAAACTGCATTGTAATGATAACTAAGTAACAATAAGTGCATTGTAATGGGTCTAGTTCAGTATATTTTTATGTTGTGAAGAATGGTTTCCCAAGCAACAAGTTTCTGTGTGGGAAATGTAACTTTCAAGGCCTAATAACAATAGCTGTAAATATAAGAAAAAAAAAACACGATCGTGCAAAAAATAATTTATCAGCAGGGTATGGTTACACTGGAAATGTAAAACAATCGACCTTGGATTTTGGCTGTTTATGGGCAACCTGTATTCACAACTGCGTATAGGCCTATCAACTTTCGTCAGAGGTTAATTCTTGAACTCTGGATGGCCCCAGTTTAAATGAGATGGTCAGTTTTTGCGAACAAATGAATATCGTGTATCATACGTTTCAGAGATCTACAGATCTTGAAAATTGAAATGGAGCGGAGATGGCCAACTTTTTCGGGTTTGAAGGCTACTTTTCATACAGAAATCATTGTCGATCTGCTAATAAATTAGCGATAGAGACAAGTACACTATAAATTATAACACAGTGGGGTATATAAAACCAATATCATAAACGTCACACGACATATTTAATTTTATTCTAAAAAGAATCAATGTTGTAACATCTTTTTTATTTTCTCAAAAGTTTTCGCATGTTATCAGGCACTTGACACTGCAGTTCATCAAATTTATTTATTGTTTAATTTATCTTTTAAAGAAACATTTCTCTTCTTGCTGAACATAGCTCTGCACACTGCAGTCTATAAAAAAAAACATTATTACTTTACTTTTTCAAACAATGTTTTACGTGTTGCTGGACACTTGACACTGTAGTCCGTCAATGAGTTTATCATGTTGCAAGTCATACAATATCAATGTTTTTAAAGTTGTGTGTGATAAAGGACGCTCATAATTTTGATGACGGCCACATAAAGCCTACTTAATATTATGATGCACGAAATGTTGTGGGAGAATGGAGCTAACTAACGTAGCTGGCCTAGGGTCACAACGTTTTAAGATACTCCGCTGAACACAATTCTCCACACGTCAGACTGATTGAAATTTGTCTGTAAAATACAATAAACCCTGCATGATCTGAGAAACAACTGTTCATTAATTGCAGAATATGACCCGTCTTTTTTCCTCATATTTACATGGATGCAGTGTTCACACGTTTGTTTCACGACTTCATTTGCGTGACTCCCAGCCTAAGGGTACGGACACGTTGACGATGGTAGACTAGCTGGTAGAGTAGCTGGTAGCGGTAGTGGGGGAAATGAATCGCTAGAATCATATGACACCGCACACGTTGACTCATGGATGGTCGCTTTACTGCTAGCTTTCCAGCACGCTGTAAGCTCCAAGAATGGTTTCAGTCATTCTTTCAAGCTTGCAGCGCAAGTCTCGGCGTGGAGCAGAGAGGCATTGGAGAGGTGATCTGTGGACCAGGTGTCAATGATGACTTGTGTAATTAGTAGAGACGACTTTTATCAATTATTTGTGTAATTCGTGCTTTTTAATTTACACAAATTTGTATTCTATTTTAAACTACGCGCGTGTGATTTACTTTTGAAGTTAATTGGCCGTAACTCGGTAACCAGTAAAGATTTTGAGGAGCGGTAACTTTTAAAACGAATTTCCATTCTTACTCAACATTTTTCTCGCTTTGACCCCCCATCTAACGTGAAAAACAAAAAAGTTTACCGCTTACCGCAAATTTTTTTCTGTGAGCAGATCACTTCAAAGTTAGTACTTTTTTTCTCACTTTTAAAAACAATATTTTGACTTCGAATTGTTTTCTATGCTTCCCTTGGACATTGACCTAACAATACAAAAAATTGCAGCGCGATTGTTTGAATATCATAGATGCTACGACGTGATAAGTTAAACGGAGCGGGAAATATCATTCTTGATTACTCAGACTATCAGCCAGCGGCCTGTCAAGCTCCGCCTTGAGCATACCGCTTGCTTCACTCGTGGTGGGAATCCTGTGTCAGTGGTTGTAAAGTTTTAAAACACTGCACGCATTGGATGTAGAAAAGTGTATTGCTCGTGTAAAAGACCTGCCACGACATTAACTTTTCGTATAGATTCAAAACTGGAGGTAGAATTTAATTAATTTTTTAATTACAAACTACTAATGAATTCGGATGAATGGACATCGTCGTTCACCAATAGGCCTGATTTGCAGTCTTCGACCTCATTTCAAGAGTTTAATCGCTTTCTTCTGTATGTGCCTTAATACCACGAAAAATAAAAAAATAAACAAATAAATAATAACTAATATCAATAAAATTATTGAGAATGTTCACTAGGCACTATTTTGTAAGAATTGTACAGTTTACCTCAGTGTGAGTATAAGCCGTTCTTCCTGCAAAATAGGACTCCCTGGCAATTTTTCCAAGCCTTCTGTATGAAATCTTTGGTTAAATAGAATCGAAAGTTTCGATTTCCACTCTCGGGTAGCTAATGCATTTTTCTGGAAAGTTCCGCAGATATTTAAAAAGATAATATTCACCAAACGCAACCCTTTATTATTTATAGGATGAAGGGAACACTCTCGAGAAAAGAATTCTTGTAATAATAATCACTTTGATTCTGCACTGTCTAATAAATCAAATTCGTCCTCACTACTTGAATCCCTTGCGATATCAAGTCTACACAGAGATTCCAAGGAGATGACCTAATCAGCTGTGAGTCAGCTGAGAGATTAAAGCGACCTGCAAACAAGCTCCAATTTGTGCACACCAAGCTTCCTTGTCTTTCATAAACACTGCTAGCGGAGCCTGCTAGCTTTAAAGCTAGGCGCCAACGTGTTCGTACCCTAAGGCTCGTGCAAGCACAGCGGTTAAGATCGGTGAATGTACGATAACTGTACTGTGCTAGTTGTTTAGTTGAATTGTTACAGGATTGTTTCCTTAAGATATACATTCTACTTTGATCTTTGAAACGTTTGACAGACGACATTCACTTGTTCGTAGTCTTTGTTTTCTTCGGAGTAGTCAGCTGAGTTAATATTTATAACAGTTGTGATCGTCAACCAACAGACCTGTATCACAGTAAATACTAATCCATAGCGCGATAGCCCATGATGGACGAAGGCCGACTAACCGACTGCTGACCTCACGTACACATGCCTCAGCAGAGGTGCGCGATGATCCAACTAGTACGAGGGTAAATTGCGTTTAGCAAGATGATCTATTCTGTCAGCCGTTGTAGCTGATTTTAGAAACTGAATTTCACTACCTAGCGTAACTTCATAAATTCATTACGATGCTGGGTGGACATCGATCCCATACACTGGCCGAAATTTAATTAGAAAATTCTTTCCCCATTACATCACGAACCCCTATTAATAAATTAAACTGCAGTTATAATTCCGGAATCAAGTTATAATGACGTAAAGCATTTAGATTAACGCTCCTATGGCTGCAGTTAAGATTAAATGACACAAAAGTAACGCCATCTTGTCGAATACACGTGTGCCCGTATGACATTTCAGACTTAATAAAGATTATTTGAACAGTGAGAAGTAAGCGCCACTCACACTAAATTCTTTCTTTCACTGAGTTTTCGAGGTCCGGAATCTGGGCAGATCCATGCACTTCGACACTCATTTGCCTATTTTGCGTCATATATTACATATTTATTAAGATGGAGAAAAGATTATATTTATTTCAATACATTAAAAATATACATAAAAACTATTTACATAAAACATAAATACAAATTAAATAATTTATCCCCGTATGAGAAAACGTTCGTGGTCGGGAGTTCAAAACCGCACTGTAGATAAGCAGAAAGAAGAAGAAGAAAAATTAAACAAATTAATATAAGCAATAAAATAGCACAGATTACAAAAACAAGAGCCTATATGATAAAGAACAATCACAATTCAAAATGTTTATAACCAATATTCACAAGTATAATAATATAAGACTAATATTTACCAATTAATTATCTAACCCTATGTTAAGTCTTTTAATAAATTCTTGAATTTTCAGTTTAAATTTAATCATACTTATGTCAGCTAAAACAAGGTACTAAGAAATTAATTTGTTATAAAGTTTTACGCCATAGTTGAAGCCATGTTTCATACCAGCAGCCGTTGAACTTTTGGATTCTGTAAAATGAAATAATATGTTTCTTTTCTCATTTTAATTATGCGAGTTTGTGTTGAAATTTTTCTTGTTCTTATGAAAGAAAGTTAATAATGTGTATTTATTTATTTTCTCCAATTTGAAAACGCTAAAATCCAAATAAAGATATTTAGTAGGGTAATTAATTAACTTTTTCAGACAAATTTTGATTATTCTCTTTTGTAGTAAATCCAGCGGCTTTCTTACGGATATAGAAACAATGCTCCAACAAAAATTGCCATAACCTAATACAGATTCTATCACGGATAAATGTTTAATACGCGTGCCTACACCTGTATCTGTCATTGGTTTCCACTTCTGACCCCAAAAAAAGTTTGTAAGTATTTAGATTTTACGGGATTTTAAGGCATATGAACATGAATAAAAATTGCAAATACCATCGAATTCTTCTAATTAAAAAAAAATATATATTAAATTCATGTGTCTGCACACACATCGGTCAAACGTTTCATGGTCGCATGCAGAAAAACTTAAGTTTGTTAGTGTATGACTTCCAATTGGGAAAATCGTTCGTTCCTCGAGCTAAAAATGCGATTTGAATAAACGTTAATTAAAATCTATAAATTCCAATCGATTGTGGTAATTCTTTCAGAAAGTGTTTAATACGCGTGTCTAGATCAGTATCTATCATTAGTTTCGATTTTTGACCCAAAGAAAAAGTTTGTAAAAATTTAGTTTTTGGGGGATTTAAAGGCATATAAACATGAATAAAATTTACAAATACCATCGGATTCTTCAAATTTTTAGAAAAGCATATTAAATTCATGTGTCTGCACACATATCTGTCAAAAGCGTCACGTTCGCATGCAGAAAAACATAAGATTGTTAGTGTACGACTTCCAATTGGGAAAATACTAGTTCCTTTCTCGAGCTAAAAATGTGATTTTTATAAACGATAATAAAAACTATAAATTCCGAACGATTGCTCTGTTTAATACACGTGTCTATACGTGTCTATACCGGTATCTGTAATTGGTTTCGATTTTCGATCCAAAACAAATTTGTAAAAAATTAATTTTTGCAGTATTTTAAGGCATCCCAAATGAATGCAAATTAGAAATACCATCGGATTCTTCTAATTTAAAAAAGAAATCATGTGTCTGCACACATATCTGTCAAAAGTTTTATGTTCGCATGCAGAAAAACTTAAATTTGTTAGTGTATGACTTCCAAAATTTGGGAAAATCTTTCGTTTCTCGAGCTAAGAATGTGATTTGTATAAACGTTAATAAAATCTATAAATTTCAACCGATTGTGCTAGTTTTTTTAGAAAGTCTTTAATACGCGTGTCTACACCGATAACTATCATTTTTTCGATTTTCGACGCAAAGAAAAGGTTTGTAAAAATTTAGATTTTGCAGAATTTTCAGGCAAATAGACAAGAACAAAAATCACAAATACTATCGGAATCTTCTAATTTAAAAAATATATATTAAATTCATGTGTCTGCAAGCATCTGTAAAAAGTTTCATAGTTGCATGCAAAAGAACGTAAGTTTGTTTGTGTATGACGTCCAATTGGGAAAATCGTTCGTTTCACTAGCTAAAAATGCGATTTGTATAAACGTTAATCAGTTCTATAAATTCTAACCAATTGTACTAATTCTTTCAGAAAGTGTCTAATACGCGTGTCTACACCGGTATCCATAATTTGTTTCGATTTTCGATCCATCGAAAATGTTTATAAAAATCTAGTTTTTGTGGGATTTTTCGGCATATAAACATGAAAAAAAATTACAAATACCATCGGATTCTTCTATTTTTTTTATATTAAATTCATGTGTCTGCATACATATCTGTCAAAAGTTTTAATTGTCGCATGCAGAAAAATATAGGTTTGTAATTGTGTAATTGTATCACTTCCAATTGGGAAAATCGTTCGTTTCTCGAGCTAAATATGCGTTTTGTATAGACGTTAATAAAATCTATAAATTCCAGCCGATCGTGCACATTCTTTCAAGAAGTGTTTAATACGTGTGTCTACACTGGTATCTGTCATTGGTTTCGATTCTCGACCCAAAGGAAATGTTTTTAAAAATTTAGATTTTGCGGGATATTAAGGCATATAAACATGAATAAAAATTACAGATATCATCGGATTCTTCCAATTAAAAAAAAAACCATTAAATTCATTGTCTGCACATATATCTATCAAAAGTTTCATGGTCGCATGGAGAAAAACATAAGTTTGTTAGCGCATGACTTCGAATTGGGAAAATCGTTCCTTTCTCGTGCTAAAAATGCGATTTGTATAAACGTTAATAAAACTATAAATTTCAACCGATTGTGCTAATTCTTTCAGAGAGTGTCCAAACTGGTATCTGTGATTGGTTTCGATTTTCGACCCAAAGGAAATGTTTGTAAAAATTTAGTTTTTGTAGGATTTTAAAGCATATAAACATGAATGAAAGTTACAAATACCATTCGGACTCTTCTAATTATTTTAAAAATATCAAATTCAAGTGTCTGCACAAATATCTGTCAAAAGTTTTATGGTCGCATACAGAAAAACATAAGTTTGCCAGGTTATGACTTCGAGTTAGGAAACTCGTTCGTTTCACGAGCTAAAAATACGATTTGTATAAACGTTAATAAAACCTATAAATTCTAACCGATTGCGCTAATTCTTTCAGAAAGTCTTTAATATGCGTTTCTAAACCAGTATCTGTCATTGGTTTCGATTATCAACCCAAAGTAAATTTTGTAAAAATTGAGTTGTCAGAAATTCCATTGGATACTTCTAATTAAAAAAAAACATTAAATTAATATGTCTGCACACACATATCTGTCAAAATATTCATGGTCGCATGCAGAAAAACATACGTTTGTTAGTATAAATCTTCCAATTTGGAAAATTGTTCGTTTCACGAGCTAAAAATGTGATTTGTATAAACGTTAATAAAATCTACAAATTCCAAACGATTGTGATAATTCTTCCAGAAAGTTTTTAATACGCGTATCTACACCGGTATCTATCATTGGTTTCGATTTTCGACCTAAAGAGAAGTTTGTAAATATTTATTTTTTTGCGGGATTTTAAAGAATATAAACATGAATAAAATTATAAATACCATCGGATTCTTCTAATTAAAAAAATAATTTGTCTGCACACATATCTGTCAGAAGATTCGTGGTCGCATGCAGAAAAACATAAGTTTGTTACTGTATGACATCCAATTGCGACAATCGTTCGTTTCTCGAGCTAAAAATGTGATTTGAATAAACGTTGATAAAAATCTATAAAACCAAACCGATTGTGCTAATTCTTTCAGAAAGTGTTTAATACGCGTGTCTACACCGGTATCTATCATTGGTTTCGATGTTCGACGGAAAGGAAAAATTTATGAAAGTTTAGTTTTTGCGGGTTTTTGAGGCATATAAACATGAATAAAAATTACAAATACCATCGGATTCTTCTATTTTTTTTTTAATATTAAGTCTGCATACATATCTGTCTAAAGTTTCATCTTCGCATGCAAAAAAACATAAGATTGTTTACGTATGACTTCCAATTGGGAAAATCGTTCGTTTCTAGAGTTACAAATCCGATTTGTATAAACGTTAATCAAATCTATAAATTCCAACCGATTGTGCTAATTCTTTCAGAATGTGTTTAATACGCGTGTCTACACAGGTATCTATCATTGTTTTCGATTATTATCCCAAACAATTTTTTTTGAAGAATCTAGTTTTTGTTGGATTTTAAGGCATATAAAAATGAATAAACATTACAAATATCATCTGATTCTTCTAATTTTTTTTTTAAATTAAATTTATGTGTCTGCACACATATGTGTCAAAAGTTTCATGGTCGCATGCAGAAAAATATAAATTTGTTAGTGTAGGACTTCGAATTGGGAAATTCGTTCGTTTCTCGAGCTGAAAATGGGATTTGTATAAACGTTAATAAAATCTGTAATTTTTTCAGAAAGTGGAGGCTCAAATTAAAAAAAATATCTAAATCCATTTTTATAATTTTGTGGCAAATGAGCTTTCAATATTTTGAATGTTTGCAGATTTAACACTTTCCTTTCAAGTAAATTGAGTTTGGTTTCATGAAATACTATCCGTCCAATGTTTTGCTTGAGAAATTTTTTTTTCGAAATAATCTAGTTTCCACCCAGATATTAAGGCTTAAAGAAATGGACTTGGACATATTTATCCACAAATAATGTGAACTGAATTTTTTAGACCCTTTGAATAATGTTTTTTTTTTTTTTGTATTATTTCTCTTTTACATAGTTTATTATTGTAAATTAATATTTGTGCAGCATAATTAGATTTTAGCTGTAACTCTAAGAGGCTATTTTGTTCAGTTTAATGTTTTGAATTTGTAATACTCAGTATTATTTTTATTTTTTCTTAAATGCAGTATTTTTATTATGCTATAACTCATATATTGGCATAAATTAGGCTACATTATATTGTGAGGTACATCAACATGTTCTTTTTCTAACTACAAAGACAATTTGTTACATTTTTAAAATATCTGATGTTTAGTTATCATGAACTCACCACAATCATTTCACCCCATATATATATATATATATATATATATATATATAAAGTTTGTTTCAGTGCTGTAAACTTTCAACACACTATAAATTAAATATATCCACATTTTTAATGCACTCTCACTATCATGATTTTGCCCTTTTACATATTACATACTTTAATATTTTGAACCAAATAGACTACATGCAATAGACCTATTCTACATCCTCTTTTTTCATTCGATATCACCTTGAATTTCCTCGGCTGTTTTTCCTGTGTTTGCCATTATAATTTTGTAGAAATTTTGTTGTTCATATTTTGGCACATATTGTAGAAGTGCAATGTATCATGTACTTTTTCGAATTTATTCAAATGTTTTACCCATCGAACTAAGGAGAAGGTGTTTCCGTTTCGGTGTCTTCCTACTTTGTACAAGGGCCCAGTCATGGTTTCCCCTGCTTCGGGTCCGTTTCCTTTGGAAACGCGCACATTTCTTCATTTGGCTATTCCTGGAACAGAATTTTTCAAATTCGTCTCGAAATAGCTTTCATAATCAAGTACCTTTACAACTCGTTCATCAGCGGCGTTTCCATCTGCCCAGAGACTGTGTTCCACAAAAATAACTTCAAATGGATTTTTTGTTCTGCATTTTTTCACCATATATATATATATATATATATATATATATATATATATAACGTATTTCCTCGCGTAATTTACGCCCCCGCGTATTTTGCGCACCCTAATTTTTAAGGGATTATTTTGAACTTTATTTTTGCTCCGTGTATTTTTCGCACACATTTTACGTACATACTTTTTTCAGTGTAGTAGGGAATACGTACATATTTTTTTCAGTGCAGTAGGGATTTTCCTTCCCTACAGTCCATCGTAGGTCATTCACCAGCAACTGAAGTACCTGCTTCAGAAAGAAACCCCAAAGTCCCGCTACTTTAACAATGCTTGTCCTTGGTAGAGACAAGTTACCGGTATAGAAAATTAGCCCTACCGTAAATACTTACCTATACATATATTAATTGAAATAAACTCAGAACAGGACCTCTTATTTGAAAAATCCGCATATTTTACGCACCCCAATTTTTCAGTGGCCAAAGTTAATTAAAAAGTGCGCAAATTACGCGAGCAAATACGGTATATGTATATATATATGTATATATATAGTAGTCAGGACTGTGCACTTTGTCATTTTTTTCTCCTACAGCGCTCAAATCGATGCAAAATCACGATCGATAGGCATCATTGTGTATCCAGAAATTGGGTAAGTTACTAAAATATCCTCGAAGATCCCCTTGCCAATGAAATTATCAAGATAAGCGAAAAGATTGCGATTTTTATTTTGGCTATAGCAGTTGTTCACGAATAGTTTCAGCATTCTTAAATATTTTTTGTTCATCAAGGCATGAAATAACTTCATTTGGACCTTTGTGAGCGAAGCATTCTGAATATAAGTACACACACGAAGTACCAGTATATATGTTATGAATACCCAAATTATGTATCCATAATTGTCGCCTGTAATATTCATTTTGGGTATTAGTTACAGGAAGTGGAAGATTTTTTTTTGGTAATCCAGGGATACAGTTAAGCTCTTTGCAACATTTTTACTGTCTTTAGTTTATTGAATTAAACCTCAGCTTGTCCGTGATGCTCTTGCTTTTGTTTTTTTTTTATATTCAAAACATACCGACTTTCTCAATTTCAGTAGCTCATATATCAACTTGAAATTTCGTACAAATATTGAAAATATCTTTTCTAGGAATACCAAATGAAATATTAAAACTCTCGTTAAAAATCTTCCTATAATATCATAAGATATAGGATATTCCGTCCCTAAAGTCTGGAAATATCTCCTATGAAGTTCAACTAACAGTAAGTTAAGGTCTGAACTTAGATGTTTAAGATGTTTGTTCTCAAATCGGCTATAATGAGATTCCCTAGCTGGAAGATTGCCTATAAATTCCTAGCTTTTTGCATGGTTTTCTGAGGTGTTCGATTCACATGATTATCGTGCTTCCATCTACATGTAGGATATCTTTTTCCGGGTGCTGAACTTTAGCCCTCAATCTTTGTCATTCTGTACCGTGTATAGCTAGGAATCCCTTCTGACACATAATTAATTCTGTATCAACTCGAACTATTACGGCTATCATTTCTGTCATCTAGATCTGTATTCCTTCTCCTGCGCTCAACGTCTACACTAAGAGTACACCGTTGCAAATGTATATTTTGTTTATCGTGGGAATATAGGTTGTTGAACTTGTCTAAGATACTTTTCTGCTTTTCAGGACTGAGCTCTGCTTGACCGTTACATCTACAATTTTGTATTTCACGTTGATGTCTAAATTTTGCACCTACAAGACGTTTCTTCTTTTTGTTCCGTACCCATTCTCCCGTTTATGTTTGCTCTTCTTGTCATTTGACTTCAACATTTCTTCCGGCGGTTGATATTCACTCTCTGAAGAAGATATCTCATCATTTGTTAGGTTGATCTCAAATATTTAGATATCGTACGCCATTATGTACATTTACTTTAACAAGGTACTTTGAACTTTTTAGATACACTGAGAACAATCATCTTTAACACACAATTACAATTATGTTCTATAGCGATAAATTTTAAGTCATATTACATATTCCAAAAAAATTGAAATAGTTAAAGAAATTATAAAATTAAATATAATATAAAACTGAACACTTAAAGCAGCTACAGTGGAACTGAGCTATTGAAAAACGAATAAAACTTTGGACTTAGGCATTTCTTGTTTCTGAAAAGGACTTAGGCATTTTTGAACAGAAATATTTGCCTTTCAAAAACAAAGCACTGTGTGTATATGGAGAACGCTACTACTTGGAACAGAACTGAAAGCATATTAAAAACATCCTGTAAATTTTACTTAAGTGGTGCTGAAACACCAAAAATGAAAAAAGTGGACTTACGCATTTTTTGCACTGGACCCTGCAAATAAATTAATCTTAGAATATTAATAGGTAGGTAAGAACGATGTATAACAAATCTATATATAATTTTGCGTAATTTATTACATGAAAGGCAACCTGTGTCTCCCATCTAAGGTGCTGGTCAATTAGTATTCATAGATATTTAACTTTAGTAGAATTGGTTAAACATGGACAGTCACAATTATTTAGAGAAATTGTACGATTAGTTTTGCAAATTTTAATATTGTGAATATAGTCAAGATATAGGGCATTCTGCGAAGTCAGTGAAAAGGGTACAGCCGTTGTTTTAGAAATATTGAAACATAGTAAGTATGAATCCAGCCATTTTTTAATTAGATAGATACCATTGTTTGCTTTCTGATAAGTTTCATTCCATGTTAAACCACTCAAAATAGCTACGGTATCATCTGCGTAGGGAAACATGTTGCCGTTATTTTGTGACAAATCAGTCATCAGTAAATTATTAATATAATATAGAAATAAAATAAGTCCTAACACTGTGCCTTGAGGCACACCTATATTTATTTTTGTAGTTTCACTAAACACATCTTCAATTTTAACAACTTGTGCTCTGTCACTTAAATAAGAACGAAATAAGTCTAGAACATTACATCTTACGCCCATTCACTTTATTTTTTTTTAGAAGTAGCCTATATCATGTTTAACCGTATCAAACGCCTTTTTTAAGGTTTAGGAAAATTCCTAGATACCTTTTTCCAGAGTCTAAGTCTTTCATAATTCTAGAAGTGACATTGAATATGGCATCCTCGGTGCTAAAACTGTTATGAAAACCAAACTGTTTTGATGATATTAGTTCATATTTTTCTAAACAATTTATTAAACTTTTCTTGATACATTTTTCTAACGTTATGGAAATAACGGGCATAAGAGATATTGGTCTATAATTGTTTAAAATTTTCCTGTCTCCGCCTTTAAATATTGGTATAGAAATAGTTTGTTTGAATTTCTTAGGAAATATATTCCTTTTAATAAACACAGATTAAATATATGAGAAAGAGGTTTAGCGATTGGTTGTATGGTAGTTTTTCTTGTTTTAGATGTAATTTCATGAAAACCTGGTGAAGTGTCGTTCTTTAAATTATTTTCAATAAACAATAACACGATTTCGGTAATAGAAAAGAGGAACATTGATGCTGTTGTATTTATAGTTTTATCAGATATTGATTCTTTGTTGTGAAAGACAGACGCGATTTCACTCCTTTTTCGAAAAGTAATTGTTAAATTCTGTTGCAATTAATTTTTGTCATTAATAATTCCTGTCAAGTCAGCATTTTCACAGTGCCATCGCATAATAGAAATGACGTTAAAATAGATGATATAATTTCCAGTGACAGAGAGGCGCAGACGGCTGTGTCACACTGGTTCCTATACACAGGCGGCAGACTTCTACGATATAGGAGATTATTCAAGAAATAGGAGACCAGAAGGAAGACTTACGCCGCTGTGGAGTAACGATTACCATATCTGACCGTGAAACGACCGGGCCTGGGCTCAAATCCTGGTTGGGACAAGTTACCTGGTTGAAGTTTTTTTCCGGGTTTTCCCTCAACGAATTGAAGCCGTGTGTGACAGCCCTCTTCACCTCTCTGTCACTATGAAAATGCTGAATGGACAGCAATTTCTTGAAGTGATGGTAATCGTTCGGCCAAATACGGCTCGGCGAACAACAGATCTTCTGCAGGAGTTTCGCTGGAAGATGTTTCAACATCCACCCTACATCCCAGGTCTCGATCCCAACTATTACCATTTTTTCTTACTTCAGTTTTTCACAGTGACAGAGAGGTGCAGGCAGCTGTCACACACAGGGATACAAAAGTTGATCCCATGGCATGACAGTGTCTCAATTCCGGTGGGGAAAGTGTTGAAAAATAGGTCAATAATTGCTGTATCTGTTCCAATCAATCTTTTCATAAAATTGTGTTTTCTTCTCTAAACAGCCCCAAGGAAACTTACTTTCTGGACGCGCTTCGTAATTTACTTTTTATTAATATATTCTATTACTTTTAATTTCACGTTGTGTTTACAATATAAATAATAAAATATAACAATTTCACCATTTAGATAACTATTATTTGAGGCTATATTTAAGCTTGTCACTATCGAGTGTCAAGGCTGGGAGGATCATGTTCATTATTTTAAGTCCAAATGTCGATTTTCTTGATCTGTACTACCAGTGTGTTCCGAGACGCAACAGCCCATGAAGGGCTAAATTCGACCAGCAGTCTGCGGATCTCACGTTAAAATGCCTCAGAAGAGTAAACGATCGTCCAACCAGTACAGGGGTAACGTGTAGTCAGCACGATGATCACTCCTATTTGCTACACAATAATGCAGCAGTTTTCTACAATGTCAACCCATATTGTTTAATATATAACAAGCAAATTACATTATGAGCTGATTCGCGATATTCGGTTCAAGTTAGAAATGCTATTCGTTTCTCCGATTTCCTCCGTCGAAGTGCCCACCATCGTCGGTACTACCGCAGGAAATAAGATGGAGCTTTCTAATCGTATTCTCCGATTCAATCACGAAGAATCACATCCAAAATCCAGCACTAATATTTTTATGTAACTCTTTTCACAAAGTCCTCGGTAAATAACGCCAAAGAATCTACAGAAACGTTGTCTCCCACGGGGTACCTGTCGTTCAGTCCGAAGTTTAAGGACGTTTGTTTTGCGTTGCGTGCCTGCAGTTTATTGAGTCTGTTGTGAACTACTGAATGGATTACTCTTTCGAGGGCAATATTGTGCAAGTGATTGTGGTCTTTCTAATGTTTTAGAATTGCTGAACGGATTATACATTCGTCCGTACTGTAATGCAAGTTACTGTATTTTTTTTAAGGTTTCGGGAATGCCCAACGGATAAGTCTTTTGTGCGTACTGTAGTGCAAGTTATTGTGTTCTTCGTTCGTAGTGTGGTGCAAGTTTTTATTTTATTTTTTTTTCTAATTGATTATACCGATGTGATTAATCTTTCGTGTGGTATTTTATTAGTTATTGTTTTCTGTAATTGTTTGGAAATGCTGAACGGATTATTCATTCGTGCGTGTTGTAGTGCAAGTTATTGTGTTCTTTTTAATGTCTTGGGATGCTGAATGGGTTACTCATTTGTGCGTAATGTGGTGCAAGTTATTGCGTTTTTCCTAATGTTTTTGGGGATGTGAACTCTTTTGAGCGTAGTGTAGTGCGTGCAAGTGATTGTAATTTTCGTAATGTTTTGGGGATGCTGAACTAATTACTCTTTTGTGCGTATTGTAGTGCAAGTGATTGTGTTTTTCCTAATGTTTTGGGGATGCTGAACTAATTACTCTTTTATGCGCATTGTAGTGCAAGTTATTGTGTTTTTCCTAATCTTTTGGGGATGCTGAACTAATTACTCTCTTGTGCGTGGTGTAGTGCAAGTTATTGTGTTTTTCCTAATGTTTTGGGGATGCTGAACTAATTACTCTTTTATGCGTATTGTAGTGCAAGTTATTGTGTTTTTCCTAATGTTTTGGGGATGCTGAACTAATTACTCTTTTGTGCGTATTGTAGTGCAAGTGATTGTGTTTTTCCTAATGTTTTGGGGATGCTGAACTAATTACTCTTTTGTGCGTATTGTAGTGCAAGTGATTGTGTTTTTCCTAATGTTTTGGGGATGCTGAACTAATTACTCTTTTATGCGTATTGTAGTGCAAGTTATTGTGTTTTTCCTAATCTTTTGGGGATGCTGAACTAATTACTCTCTTGTGCGTGGTGTAGTGCAAGTTATTGTGTTTTTCCTAATGTTTTGGGGATGCTGAACTAATTACTCTTTTGTGCGTATTGTAGTGCAAGTTATTGTGTTTTTCCTAATGTTTTGGGGATGCTGAACTAATTACTCTTTTGTGCGTATTGTAGTGCAAGTGATTGTGTTTTTCCTAATGTTTTGGGGATGCTGAACTAATTACTCTTTTCAGCGTAGTGTAGTGCGTGCAAGTGATTGTGATTTTCCTAATGTTTTGGGGACGCTGAACTAATTACTCTTTTGTGCGTGGTGTAGTACAAGTGATTGTGATTTTCCTAATGTTTTGGGGATGCTGACCTAATTACTCTTTTGTGCGTAGTGTAGTGCAAGTGATTGTGATTTTCCTAATGTTTTGGGGATGCTGACCTAATTACTCTTTTGTGCGTGGTGTAGTACAAGTGATTGTGATTTTCCTAATGTTTTGGGGATGCTGAACTAATTACTCTTTTGTGCGTGGTGTAGTACTAGTAATTGTGATTTTCCTAATGTTTTGGGGATGCTGACCTAATTACTCTTTTGTGCGTGGTGTAGTGCAAGTGATTGTGATTTTCCTAATGTTTTGGGGATGCTGACTTAATTACTCTTTTGTGCGTGGTGTAGTGCAAGTGATTGTGATTTTCCTAATGTTTTGGGGATGCTGACCTAATTACTCTTTTGTGCGTGGTGTAGTACAAGTGATTGTGATTTTCCTAATGTTTTGGGGATGCTGAACTAATTACTCTTTTGTGCGTGGTGTAGTGCAAGTGATTGTGATTTTCCTAATGTTTTGGGGATGCTGACCTAATTACTCTTTTGTGCGTAGTGTAGTGCAAGTGATTGTGATTTTCCTAATGTTTTGGGGATGCTGATCTAATTACTCTTTTGTGCGTGTTGTAGTGTAAGTGATTGTGATTTTCCTAATGTTTTGGGGATGCTGATCTAATTACTCTTTTGTGCGTGTTGTAGTGCAAGTGATTGTGATTTTCCTAATGTTTTGGGGATGCTGTCCTAATGACTCTTTTGTGCGTGTTGTAGTGCAAGTGATTGTGATTTTCCTAATGTTTTGGGGATGCTGAACTAATTACTCTTTTCAGCGTAGTGTAGTGCGTGCAAGTGATTGTGATTTTCCTAATGTTTTGGGGATGCTGAACTAATTACTCTTTTGTGCGTGGTGTAGTGCAAGTGATTGTGATTTTCCTATTGTTTTGGGGATGCTGACCTAATTACTCTTTTGTGCGTGTTATAGTGCAAGTTATTGTGTTTTTCCTAATGTTTTGGGGATGCTGAACTAATTACTCTTTTGTGCGTAGTTTAGTGCAAGTGATTGTGATTTTCCTAATGTTTTGGGGATGCTGAACTAATAACTCTTTTGTGCGTAGTGTAGTGCAAGTGATTTTGTTTTATTTTCTAATTTTTTGGAAATGCAGAAGGGATATTTTGTCTAATGTTTTGGGAATGCTGAACGAATTACTGCAAATTACTATGTTTTTTTCTAATTTTCTAGCAGTGCTGAGCGGATTACTCATTCATAGATATTTTAGTACAGAATATAAAATTTTTGTCTAATGTTTGAAAATATGTAGGCTATAGGATATTGCAGCGATTTTTTGCCTAAGATATTGAAGGAAATTCCAGCGTGAATTAATCGGTGTTACCGTCATCAGCAAATTTAGGTTCGTACTGTAGTATTAATGGGAAGGTTACGTATCCGGCACAAAAAGAAAAATAGAAAGCGCACTTTACTTGCCGAAGGAAAATTGGATGAAATAGGAGCTCTATTGAAACGAAGTCTAAGAAAATCTGCTGATATTTCCGAGACATAAACAAACAGAGCAACAAAACCGTTGCAATTAAATCCAAAATAACATATTACAAGGTTTCCGTTGATCATAACTCTCACCTTCCGATTACGACACAATCCTATATTTTAACTTACTGTTAAATTCAGGACACGATGGCGTCTTTAATCCAGAACTATTGTTTTCACTGACGAAGCATGACTACATTAGCTGACTGACTGGCGGACTTTAACCCCTTCAGGTCTGGTGTACATTATAGTGTACATTGTTTATTTTCTTTCTTTTTTTGGAATGTCTTCGATACTGTTAAATATTTTGAAACATTCAATGTGATAGAAATGGAGAATATTATTTTTGATGCATTTCTATACCTGAATTAAAAATAAAATTTAAACATTTTGGGCCCCAAGGGTCAAAATTATCCCCAAATTTTGATTTTCTGTGCAGATTTGATTTGGGAATTTTCGAATGAATATGTGGCGATTTTTTTAAATTATTTTAAATATAAATTCAGGACTGAAGGGGCTAAGAGGGCTGGGCTCGGTACAGGTTCGTACAGGCCCATTATGCGCCCTATAGACCTATTGTCGATGATTATCTAATTGTGAAAGGTAGTTCAGGTGACTTTCATGAATACGACGCTGATAGATCGGCCATCCTGCATCAACCCCTGATATAGCCAGATCCTATTTCGTAGAGGAGTAGCCTGATAAGCCGGGGAGCACGGAGTTCCAAGCCCATACTGATCAGCCGACGCTGATAGGTGCGCCATCCTGCCTAGTCCCCTGATAGAGCCAGGTCCCGACCGGATACGAGTTGCCTGATAAGCCCCAGGGACCGAATCCTAGCCTTCCTATATCAACGTCGGAAACTCATACTACTCCCAGAACTTCATCCCAGCCAATTTTTACTATTGCAGATTATAGATGAAATGAGGGAGAAGTGGAGAGTGTTGGTGGAATGACAGAGGGACAAAGGAGTACTCTGTTGGCTACATTTATGAAGTTACGTGAATTCGCAGAAAAATCCCCCATCCGTTTCATCAGACTCCTCTTCATGATGTTAGGATTGGAGTATAGTATGCTATGACTTCGAAAAAAATCATCGGGAGCATATTTTTCATAGGATGCATTGGAACTAATGGTGAACGGAAGAAACGTTCTGGGCAAAAGAAGATATCAGATAATAGACAACATTGAGATATAAGGATCATATGCGGAGACTAAGAGAAAGGCGGAAAATAGGAACGATTGGCTAATACTGAGTGTGCAGTGAAAAACCTGCCCTTCGGCAGAAGATTATGAATAACGATAGATTCTCTTCCTTATATTAATGAAATATCTACCTATTTTTTGAACAATTAATAAAGGAAGAAAAAACATACGGGTTCTTTATACAAGGTAATGCAACAGTCCATATAGCCCGTCGATCTATATAAGTATTAGGAGAAATATTTGGTGATCAAGTGTTCTACAATTGTTCCTCGCGTCCCCCAGACCTAAATCCTTGCTATTTTTATCTCTAGTAGACTACACTAAAATAACAAGTATACATCAACAACGACCACATCTTAGAGTAATTGGAGGAAAACATCCGAGAGTTTCGTAAGAAGAGATTAGTCGAGTAGGTAGGCTATTTCAGAACAGTTTTCTGTGATGTCAAAATTGTGTTCAAGCAAAAGGACCCTTTGAGCATGTCTTGTGACACAGATAAGATGCACTTGTATTCATGTTTATGTTGTTTATAAACATTTTACGTCCAAACAGGTTTTATAAAATAAAATTGAGGACCGTTTTCACAAAACTCAACAAACGCTATTTTAAAAAATTTACAGAAAACGTTCTTTTTAGTTTACTCTCAGACCTTTGATATAGTAATATATTCTGAAAAAATAGACATTGTTTCTCTTTCAGAGATGAATTAATTGATATAAAGTGCAACTGTTATTGTTATCTTATTTGTTTGAAAAAAAAAGACTAAAGTTAAGAATTTCACAAAATTCAACAATTCCACTTTTTAAATGCACATACCTTGAAATTTTTAATTATTTTTCATTCGCAGCTGGTAAAATTCTCATCCAAATCATTAATGCGTATTTTAAAATAATACTTAAGTACTGATGAATTAAAACACAGTTAATTGAACACACTGAAACATAATTTCAAGCCTTTTTTTTCTCTTTTTTTCAAAATTTGTTATTGACTTGCAGAAACTCTTTATTTGCATGAATTAAATATTTTTATTTGTGCAATACATTACCCAAATTATTGAAAATCAAAATCGTGCAGAATAATCTCAGTGGTTCGTCATAATCCATTCTATTGTCAGAATCTTTGGCACATCTCTTTAAAACTTTGTCATAAACTACCTTGCCCTCTTCCGAAATATCATTATGGAAGTAACTCATTAACTTCCTCACATCATTAGCTTTGTTTTTGCTGATATGGTTCGCCAGTGGAAGGTCAGGTGCTTTAGACATTACAGAAACACTTGTCTTTCTTGGTTTAAACACTTGAACTTCTATTGGTGCAGAAAAATATGTTTTGTACATAACACTTTACACGATTCTTAAAAGTTTTTGGTAGCCTACGTAAGTACCCTCATCTCTGACATTTTAAACGGTAATTTAGCTTTTACAACATTTTTTGCCATCGATTTTAAATCATAAGTATGCCAGTCTTTGCCCAAAACTTTTACGTCCCCAAACATTGCCACAATTTCATAATACTCTGATGGCAATGTGATGTATTCACGTGTTCTCAGCCCTTTCTATATCAATCAAAACACACGGTCTGGAGGCATATAGCTTTCCACGGATAGGAAATGAATGTCTACTTTCTTCAAAATCTTCACAGCTTTCAAGATAACCAACAAGCATAGCCATCATTATGCAATTTTTTATTCAGAATGTGAAAACAATCTAAGAGTGAAATTTCTGGATTTTTCTATGAGTAAACATTTTTTCTAAATTACCTATGTAATCCTTTAATGTCGTAATAAAATACTTGTCACTTTTCTAAATGTAGCAGCACGTATCTGGGAAATCTTCTCAATTTTCACCTCTTATGAAATATGAAATAGACACAGATCTTTCTAGCTTTTTGAAATCCTTCTTACTCTACGCCGTTTAGGTAGATCAACTTTCATATATCTTAGCAAAAAATTGTCCTCATCAACTTTTGTACTATTTCAGTATAAATTATCTCCAAAATTAATTAGATTATTTAAGCACAAAGAATGTGCAGCACGTTTTCTTTTTTCCCTGCTCTAAATGATTAAAGTTTAGTTTGGATGAATATCGTTATTTTTAGACGCAACTTATATTTCTTACCCTTAGATTAACGTACTCTATTCCTACTCTTCGTGCCCCTTCCAGTAGCTTGAACGGATTTTGAATACTCAGGGTTCTTATCCATTTTTCATCACTACTCACAGAATACATGCACTTAAACAGCGGCCAGATTTATACTGAATTATCGTAGGGAAACAACAAAATATTATATAACATTTGAGCTTCGAAATGTGTCACTGTTGTCAAAATACAAATATATTACATTGTTGTAAAATATTGTAGTTTGTGAAACAGAATAAAGTGTGAAATGTTGTTAGAGGATATGTTAAGTTTTGTGAAAATTTAAGAAATGGGGATATTGAGTTTTGTGAAATCTCTCTACATTGAGGTACTCTTTTCAACAGAAAATGTTGAGTTTTGTGATATTATGAGCACTGCATTATTTTCCTTTCATTACAATTGACCAGAATCCATCAAAACCCGCAATTCGAAAAAAATGACGTTTGTTGAGTTTTGTTAACGTTCCTCATTATTGCTGTAGATTTCGCGGTAACTGTGTGAGGCTTGAAACAGAAAATGCCGCTGGAGTTTCAGTGTGAAGAGAGCGTCAGATATGGAGAATTCTGTGTAATACTACCAATTTTCTACTTATTACTTCCTGATAACATAAATGATTTTAGATCGCATATTATTATCTGACAACAAACCAATAGTGATTCTTAACACATTCAGAATAATTAGTCAGTATGCTAGTTTCGGAAGCAACATAATTCCATGACCATGCAATAAAAGCATTGCTTCTGTAATCAGATTGTTTCCAGGTTATGGAATCAAAGTGCCTGTATTCCAAGCTGTAATAATGAAAACTATTTGTCTAACATATCACACGAAGTAAACCAATAAACTAGCGATTGTTAAAATTGTCCTTAGGTATACAACCTACTGTTTAAATGAAATTTTCCTTATAACAACACATTCCAAAAAAACTTGCAAGGACTTCTTGGTCGTACAGAGATATAGTTTGGTGTATTTCTGTGTCATATTATTCAAAAGTTACTTCAATCAATTTACCATGTTACACTGACATGAAATCACTAACCTTAAGCTTCTCTTTACATCGCAGTGATGAAGTTAGTTCGAAACAAACAATGTTGTGTCCGTCAATGACTGTTTTCCCGAGATATCTGATTACGCCTAGTGCAGTGTGATCAGACTTTGGACAAGCAAACTGTCTAGATTCTTGCATAACAAGGACAGCCAGTTATTTACATAACAAGAAATATTTCGTTGCCATACGGATAGCCTTCAGTTTTGCTTGGTATCAACATTTTAATCATAATTTATTTTTAATCCATTATTTAACAGTGCTGTATTCAAATGCGAATTCGTCTATCGTCGATGAAATTGGTTGACCAATAACAAGATAGTATTTGGTTATATAAGTTCGATGATACATAATGGAATTGTCTTACACATTTATCTTACAGTTGGGAAAAACTTCGAAAAAAAAAACAGAAAACTAGATCAAGCGGGATTCAAACCCGTGCTAGAGCGCAGCATCGAATTAGTACAAAAAACGCACTACCGTCTGGGCCAAGCCAGAGGCTCTCATTATCTTTATTTAATAAATAACTGTCTACAAAAATAGTTGATCTCAAGAGATCCAGAACGACTGGAACACAATATTTTCACAGTTAAATACGAGAGAAGAAGACTATGATATCACTTAAATGGTGAACCAATAGAACAGAAGTTTTCAATAGCCACTATGTTCTCATACAGGGATGATTGATTATTTATGGATTTTTTTTAGAAACAGACATACTAATGCCTTGGACCCCTTTTATAGCAATTGAATTTCAACAAAAAATGAATACATAAATTTAGGTACGGTGTAGTACGACGTGCTCTAGTGATTAGTCCAATAATTGCTATCCAGTTTTGTATGTTGTACTTTCTTGACAGAGATGGAAGGCATGATTAATATATTGCATTCTTTTCTATATGCTATTGGATGCTACATTCAAATTTGAATGTAGTATCAAGACCGAGCTCCGTATATCCTTCTGTGGTGATTATATCAACTCTTCATAAAGAACCCTCTTCAGATAGACAAGTCACTTCTTCGTTGTTTTTCTGAAAGAATTGGCTAATAAGGTACGAACTTTGTGGTCGTCTACCTTGCATTTATTATCAATACATTTTTCAGACAGAAACCCAAGACATGTTCAAGTGTTTCAATCTCATCACAATCAGGGTGACGGCAATGGATGTCTTAGGAACGGTCATGTCAAAGTCAAACTGATACAGTTTTCGTATTCATTGTAATTGCCATTATCCATTAAAATGTGCTGATTACGTGACGTTTCCTAAGCACCTATTCACTGAGTGTACTTCCTTAAAGTGGATCGCACCTTTGCATTTATGGTGAAGCTTACACCATTAATCGAAACTGTTGTTTAGTAGTGTTGGTCTTAACTTCGTGCTTGTAGTTATATTTATTGTACTGCGCCATAGCTTTAGTTGTATTTCTTGTGCTGCCCTATAGCTTTATATGTTATAAGCATTGTATTATTCACCAACCAACAGTCGCGAGATGTCGAAATGTTGCAAATATTTACCTCTTATTTAGCTCTTACAAGCCTCTATCCTCAAAATTTCTAAATTTCCGAGTATGTCGCAGAAAGGATGTCAGTAAATTGAAAATCTTCTCCACGGAAGATGGAATAGTATTAAATCAATATTTTAAAGAACATTTTGGGGAGTTGATGTAGTAGAGCATATTTCAGCGATATATTAAGGGAGTTGATGGTTGAAATTTCTGTTTTCTACATTTTTCAATCTATGTCCTTGATATTCTGTACACATAATCACGATGTGATATATAATGATGTGGTGAAGACTCATTTCTGAGAGTGAATTAATTTCTGAGTTATTAACAAAAATATTCTGAAAATTTTGCAAATTTCAAAATGAAATATGTTACTCAGTTTTTTAGTAAAATATGTATTTAAAATTTCTTTTGCAAGACCAGTGACATATTTTGAAAAAACAACACGCATCATGTTTCATATATCTTTACAAAAGGAATGACATTTTTTTATAACTGCTGCATTAGGCCATTGCATAAATATATAGAGAAAATTATTTTTTTAAATTTTCGAGTTGCACCCCTTATATGTTGTTTCACTTGATAAAATATGAGTGTATACCAAGTTTTAGATAATTTGGTCACGTCTTGACACAGCCCAATATAACTGACTAATAAGACATTCTTTTCTCATAGTAAAATAATGAGAAAATGTAATATTAAATGTTTCTCTTTGAATGCAATTCATTATACAATACTGTAAATCCAATAATTCGCGCGTGCTCGTGTAAAGGAGGTTAAGTCAAATTGTAAGGTATGTAAACTTCTCTCCTTTGGTACTAATGAACAAGACCCCTTTGTCACAAAATATGTAACTGCATCATAGATGGAAGAATTACTTAACCCCTTTAACACAAGAGAAAAGTAATTGTGGATAGTTCAAATCTAAACTTATTCCATACTTATTCATACTTAACCCCCTTTACACGAGCACCCGCGAATTAACAAATACTGTAATTAAATATTGCCCTCAACTATATAATATCCACATCAAATCACTATATTTACTGAATTTAATGTCTAGAATATAAATTTTTGCATTGCCACTATAAACATTTCATTTTTTTATTTTAAAAGTATTAATTTCATCATAAAACGTTTCCGCGCTATTTTATTAACCACAGTGTAGGAACATGAAGTAAAAATTTCATGTTCCTAGTATCAAAATTGCAAGAGCTTGTACACTTCGAACCTGACGAAATGTGCTGAAAAAAGTGTGAGAAAACAGCTTGTAAAATCTGCATGCAATTGAAGTTCAAAGGTGCAACCATTTATATATTGCATAATTTTTATGCTTTCAAGCGCCAGAAAGCATTGTAACTTATTTAACATATAAATAAGAGACTGTTGATTCATTTTTAAAAGAAAACGAAAATGGCCAATATTTCACCCGTCACCCCCCTAAATGACAGGTGTACTGGTTTATAATGGTGAATGTTTTAACATTTCTTCAAAGAATAGTCGAAATAATAATTCAATACTATTCCTGAATTTGATAATGGATATTAGCAGAATCAAATTTTATTTAATCATTCATACACCCTATTCCTAAGTACTTAATTGTCTTAGCTATTTATTGAAACTATTTGTCCATGAGTAATGTATATAATGGTGTTTGAATGCAGAGGTCCATAGATACAGGCTACTGATATGCTTTGTTCACTATTGATTTTTAAATCTCATGGAGGCAACACCCTGTTCTGTCACAGAAATCAATGCTATAACTGGCGGAATATTTTTGCCAAGTACAACGAGCTCTTCAGCAACAGCCATACCTAAAATACTGTCTATAAGAAGGTAAATTTGAAAACGAAATTCAACTGATACACATTTTTCAGTAAGATCTTTTATGGCGAAATAAGCAGATACTGTAGGTTAATAAGTAAAGATGAGCGTGGGGATTCTTGAGTAACTGCACAGTTAAATGAGACTGTGTATATAGTATTTATATACCCGATATCACATTCGCCAATATCATAAGTAGGGAACGTTCTTGTCGCAGAAGGCTAAGGTTGGTATTCATAGTCGACACCTTCGATTAAAGTGTCCTTTGGAAGACGCAAAGTTTCACTTTTCCGTTGTACAGTCGACACTTTGGTGCAAAGGAACACTTTGGATGAAAGTGTACTTCCGACCACACCTCGAGCCGAAAGTGTCACTTTGTAGAAAAATGGCGGACGTCTTGGAAGTTGTCGATTTATTTATTATAACGTGCGGAAGAGGTAGCACAATTAGGGGACAATGTACGAAAGCGCAACATTAGAGATAGGCCTAAAGACAACCCCGTTGAATTTTATAATGCTACAGAATTAAAGAAAACGGTTCCAATTCGATAAAGAAACTGTTATTGAGACTGCGCATCTTTTCGATGACCGGTTGACAAAAACGAATAATAGAGGTTGGCCAGTGCCTCCAATAATACAGTTATTGACTGCATTAAAATTCTATACTACAGATATGTACCATACATTAATATCTATAATATTATAGTTCAGGTATTTGTGTAGTAACATTCGTATACACTAGTGTCCAAAAGTTAAGCATAATTCAATATTTTGTTCCCAACCTATCAGAATGGCACCAAACTTATACAAATGAATCACACAGGATCTGATATGGAACCGAGTGACACATATCAGCAAATTTTGTTTTATTGTGACGTAGGGACGCATTTTACACAATTACGGTACAAAATCTGACTATCCTTCCACAACAGTGATAGTGCTGAGCGGTTAATATGGGGTGTGGTTACCCCTCATGGCTACACAGGCGTCGCAGCGCCGTGGCATGCCCTCTATTAGGTGGTTCAAGAGCTCTACAGACAGTTGTTTCCATTCCTGACGAAGAGCATTGCGGAAGGCTGAAAGATCCTCGGTGGAGGCTAGTGAGCTGTAACTCGTCTTTCTAATGCAATCCAGGCATGCTCTATAGAGTTCAGATCCGGGGATATCGCTGGCCAGTCCATGCGCCGGATATTTCCCACCTCATGATACTCGTCTCTGTACCTCTGGGCATTCACAGTACCAGCTGCGAAGATATGCAGATCTGTACGTCCATTTAACATTATGCCTGCCCGCACGAGTACGCCACCACCACAAAATGGGCGTTTTTCCAAGCTGTTTGTGGGATGAAACCTGGTTCCACGTTCCCTCCAGATTATTGTGCGACGGGAATCATTGGTAAAACTGAATCTGGACTCGTCTCTAAACAGCACGTTCCTCCATTCATCCAAGGTCCAATGTTATGTTGCCGACTCCACTGTAAACGGTTCCTTATGTGTACTCGAATGAGCTGGACACACACTGCTGGTCGTCTGGCACAGAGATCGTCTGCCCTGAGCCTCCGGTATACACTTTGCCTGGAAACTCGAACGTCTGAGGCAGCTGCAAGCTCAGAAGACAGTTGTCTTGCAGGCATCGTCCGATTACTTCGTGCTGTTAAGCTCAAATATCGGTCCTCTTGCGGAGTTGTGACCCATGGGCGACCTTGTACAGGCATAAGACGAAAATCTCCTGTGTCTTCGAACCGTCGCCAAAGACTGGAAATGACACTTTGTGCCACATTCAGGGCTCGAGAGACTTCGGTCTGTGTCTGACCTGCTTCCAGACGTCCGATTATTCCACCCTTCAAAACAGGGTCCAGTTGGCGTCTCTGCGACATGTTGGTGCTGTCCTGTATACATTATGATAAGAAACTACTCTCTGTTCACAATGAGAGAACAAGAAGAAATGAGTCGCACTGGGTCTGTTTGCTTACCTTCGAAACACTTGTTTATTCGGAGGGGAGGCGGAGGTTGAGGTACCCCGTTACAATGCACAGAGCACAAGTACGATGCGACACACACTGTGATAAAGTTTTATAGCGATTGCTCACCGTTTTCCCTTTCATTTCCCAGTTTTACGAATTATGCTTAACTTTTGGACACTAGTGTATTTATAACCTCAATTCGATTAAGTGATATGTAGGTAGATATGCCTATATAACCTACTTTTTATTACTGAAACGAATTTTTTAACTTAAATAATAGGCTATTAAAGTAACTTCAATCTAATGTAGGTGTAACTATCTTGAAAATTAGCATTGAGAGACCTCACGTACCTGCTTTCTAAGCAGATTCTAGGCTATAATTATATTGGGTTTCAAATGATTTTGATTTTTGTTGACTATCTGTATTTTGAGATAAGATTTATCTTGATGTTGATATAATCATTACTCTTTTGATAATATAATTTTCATTCCGGTAAGCAATACATCTGATATGGCTGCTTCTGCTGAGATATTGTCTCTAGTTCATGTATAGTCATAACCTCACCATGAAAAGAGATCTCATACCATTAGGCCTATTTTGTTTTGCATTGTAGAAAAACACGGCATTCAAAATATTCCTGAAGAGCAGGCAATAATGGACAAGAGAGAGAGAGAAATTATAATAATAATAATAATAATAATAATAATAATAATAGCAGTAGTAATGTGTTTATTTCATTCTTATGACTTGATACCTATAATATATAATATAGCTATGTACTCTACAGAAGCTAACCTAATTTCACCAGCAGTATCACTACCTATTTAATAAAATATTATATATCTGAACTGACTGAAATAATCTAAACTACAGGCAACAAAAACTAGAAACTGAAATAAAACAACTTTAAATAATTTTTTTTTTCTCGCGCGATCAATTAGGCTCCCAATTCAAATCACAAGCATTATAATCTGTGGGTTATACATTAATTTGTTATTGTTTGTTCACTTGTTTTGAAAGGCATTGTGGGACTTCTGTTACCAACCAAATTATAACTGTACACTTTGCTGGCGTAAAGTGTCACTTTGTAAAGTGCACTTCTTCAATCGTCTATGAATACTACTAATATGAAAGAGCCACTTTCGTCAAAAGTGTCACTTTGCAAAGTGATGATATAAAGTGTCGACTATGAATACGAGCCTAAGTAATGGAGTTTTTTACTGTAACTACAGTAGAGCGTCTCGTTTAGGCAGAGTGAAAACGTAAACAAAGTACAGGTAACTTGTGGGGGGAGGACGAGCAGTACGATAAACACGAGGGATGCACAAGCTTTTAGTTACAACATTTATGACGGAGCATTAATTGAAATTCCTTTTTTCAAAAAGACACAAAACAAAAGAAACAAATTGCATAACGTTATCATATACACATTTTAACAAACAAGCAATAAAATTGTAACGTTGAAATAATTCAATATAGCAAATCAAATTTTACTAATTATATGATGTTGCATTTAAGCGCATTTTTACGGTCATAAATTTCATTTTCTGTATGACTAACATAATATCACCGTCTTCTGTGGCCGAATTAACAAAACTACAGTATACTGATCTGAAGTGACAACACTATTTCCTAAATATAATTATCCCTCCTCAAAGTTAAATTTATTCAGATACTGTAGTTTTGTTAATTCGGCCACAGAATACGATGATATTATGTTAGTCATTCACAAAATAAAATTCAGGACCGTACAAAATGCTGCTTGAAAGCATCATGTAAATAGCAAAATTTAATTTGTTATATTGAATTATTTCAACGTTACAATTTTATTGCTTGTTTGTTAAAATGTATATATGATAACATTATGCAATTTGTGTGTTTTTGGAAAATATAATTTCAATTATTTCTCCGCCATAAATGTTGTAACTAAAACCTTGTGCATCCCTCGTGTTTATCGTACGGCTCATCCTCCCCCCACATGTTACCTGCACTTTGTTTACGTCTTCAATGTGTCTAAAGAGACGCTCAACTGTAAAGGTGCGTCCAGACTTGCAACAGAACATCATAGCGCAACCGCGCTGCGATCCTATCTGGGCAGCGAACGATACTTCGCAACATCGGCGCGTAGCGTGAGCCCGCAACCTGAGCGTTACGGACCGAGAGGCGCTGTGTTCCACCACTTGTCGTTTATTCCAAGGAAAAATCAAAGGAGCGTTGAAGTTGCAGTAAGTGTGGACGTGCATGGAAGCTGGACGTGTAACACCCATTCGTACCGCATGTGTGGCTACATTGCTAGTGCACTGGCCTTCCATGAAGACTGTGTGGAATGTATGATGGTAAAATAGACGTTGCATAAGGGTTTTCTCGGGGTACTCTGTTTCCCTCTTTCATTCCAACACTTCACTTCTCCTTCATTTCATCTCTCGGAACAACTGGATAAGGCGGTCCGCACAGCAGCGCCGACTATGCTCGCCACTAGTGACCTGGCCGTACCGAAATAAGACAATCGAAATTTCGCTAGTAAATTCGCGACTATATTCTTTAAGCATTATTTCAAATGCAAGGTTTACGGAGTATAACGGCGGTCTTTTGAATGCACTAGAAGAAAATACAGATTTAGTAAGATATTATGTCAGATTATTACAGAGAAATGAAGGAAAAATATGATGTGATTTAGGAAATATCACTGAAATCGACGAAATCAAATTTCGTGGCAATCGTTGTCAAAGCTAGCTAGGGTACGTAATTATAACCGCATTGGCGTTGTATTTTTGGTTCAGAGAAAATAGCTCGTCTTTACGAAAGAAACGTTCAGCTGCCATGAAATTAATTATTGCTTTCATAACATTGCTTATCAATTTTACGAAAAAATTATCTTCAGAACAATGGGCGACTAGAAACATCACTAGTGTCCACCGCTGTGGAGTAACGGTTAGCTTGACTGACCGTGAAACGAGCGGGCACGGGTTCAAATCCTGGTTGAGGTTTTTTTTCCGGGAGTTTACGTCAACCCATTAAGAGCAATTGCTTGGTAACTTTCGGCACTGGACCCTGGACTCATTTCGCTGTCATTATCACCTTCATAGCATCAGACGCTAGATAACCATAGATGTTGATCGTCTGACCGCGAAACCAGATTGCCCGGGTTCGAATCCAGGTCGGGGCAAGTTACCTGGTTGAGGTTTTTTCCGGGGTTTTCCCTCAACTCAATACGAGGAAATGCTGGGCAACTTTCGGTGCTGGACCCGGACTCATTTCACCGGCATTATCACCTTCATTTCATTCAGACGCTAAATAACCTAGATGTTGATACAGCGTCGCAAAATAATAATAATAATAATAATAATAATAATAATAACATAATAATGGATTTATTTAACCTAGCAGAGTTAAAGCCGTAAGGCCTTCTCTTACACTCAACCAGGATTAAAACTTGCGTACGTAGTTGAACATACAACTGGATCGGAATCAAGTAATTACATACTAATACAATTTAGGTACATAATGAGATCAAAAGCGGTAGTTACATAAAAATTTACCTCATAAAATAAAAATAAACGTAGTGGAATACATATTAATATTGTTAGAATCAAATACGAATCACATAAAAACAGAAGCCGATAATTCAATAACAAATGTGCACAGTAAAAATAAAAATAAACACATTAGTATACATATTAGTATTAGATTACAATGAAGTAGGATTCACATAATTAAACCAGAAACCGACAATTGGATAAAATGTACACAAAAATAGATTAAGTTAATAATAAAAAAACAACACAGTGGCATACATATTGGCGTTAAGTGATAAATAAACACGATTTACGTAATTACACAATAAAAATAAGAAACAAAAAAAATAAAAATAAATACAGTGGAACACATTCCATTAAATATTTGCAACGCGTTAGGTCTGCCAACTCATCATAAGATATTTTTCTAATTTACATTTAAGGAAATTAAAGTTCGGCAGCCCTTGACTTCAGAAAATAACCCATTACAAAAATACTAACGAAGCGAAAAGCACATTCGACCATATTGAAACAAAAGAAAATGCGAGCGGGGTTTTAGTTCCTACGTAGTATGTCTCCTCTCACATTATTTATCCCCTCATCTAATCCACTCCAAACTTGTCTCATTCCTCGGCCTTATGTCGCTTAGCTATCCCCTCATTTAACCCATGAAACCTTTTAACTCGCAATATGTACGCAAATAAGTTGCGTTGCAAAATGATTCAACCTCTTTACTTAAGGCAAGTACGGGTTTCCGATGTTAATCTAGGTTCTAAGGGCTTGAGGCTCCAGGTCCTATTCGGGCTTTTTAGTAGATGATGAAACCTAACCTGAAGGGTCAAGGAAAGATAGCCCACTTGTTAGCGTAGGATTAATGTCAATCAATCAGTCAATCAATCAACCATCAATCAACCAATCAATCAACACCCATTCGTCTGTCTGTGTGGGCAGTGAACATGGAATGGACCGAGCAAAACACGTTGCACTTTATGAAATTATACAGAGGTAAAGAAATTTTGTGAAATGCCAAACATCACAAGGAATTTTAACAAAAGTGTAAGGAACGATGCTTGGGAGCAGCTGGCGACTTGATGTTACGACCCAGCGTTGCGGACCGATGATGCGGAGCGATACGTCAATAGTCGGTTTTCCTGCGTAACAGTCGGAGCTCTCCAGTTGCAATATGTGTGGACGCTGACACAAATACGTTGGACTGCACATGCTGACGTCACACTGGGATGTTAATGATTGCAATTTGAATTTTATTTTTTCCGAATTATTATTAAATTCAGCAAACCATGCTGCACCAGTACCATGTTCATGCTTTATACTTATTTATGTTTATTTTATGTTCAACTTCATTATTATTATTATTATTATTATTATTATTATTATTAGCATCATCATTATCATCATTTATATTTATAGTCCACACCTGTGGAGTAACGGTTAGCGCGTCTAGCCGCGAAACCAGGGGGCCCGGGTTCGATTCCCGGTCGGGGCAAGTTACCTGGTTGAGGTTTTATCCGGGGTTTTCCCTCAACCCAATATGAGCAAATGCTGGATAACTTTCGGTGTTGGACTCCGGACTAATTTCACCGACATCATCAACTTCATCTCATTCAGACGCTAAATAACCTAAGATGTTGACAAAGCGTCGTAAAATAACCTACTACTACTACTACTACTACTACTACTACTACTACTTTATATTTATACCACTCTTTTATTGACTCTGATTATTTCCTGATTTATTGTAGTATTCAATGAGATCCAAAATTGTAACATCTATGTCAATTCACATTCGGAAACCAAAATCACTGTCCATATACAAAATATTACTGTCAATAATACGAATAATCAGCGAGTATGAAGTTATTGGCATGTAAAAATATCTCAGTAATATATTATTATACTAGCAAGTATAAATAATAATAATTATTTGTATACATAATGCTGATGTCTACACTTACCTCAAACACACGCCATAATGAATTACTTATTAAAAATTAAATACACGCAAACACTAAAATGTAATTAACACTTCTTAGGAACACAATATATTGAAGTTACTCTCAATTTCTCAATTGTTAATTGAACATAATTCAATACACCGATACGAAATGAGTTTAAATCACCGCCAATTAGGTCTATGGTGGTCAACTCCCTAGATATTAACTTATTAAACAATAAAGTACTACAATAATTAGGCATATCATATTTCTTCTGTCTGTGACTTTCTATTCTTACAGTTCTGCATTACGTGTATTAAAATCATGACAATTTACTCGTAATATTTTATTATATTCAGTTTCGTCATGCGTAAACAGCATTAAACATTTATAAATAGAAGTATAGGCTATACAAAGAAATACCAAGATTCTGTATTCCTAAAAAAAAAAAAAAAATAACAAGGTTTTATACTTTAAATAACAAAATCGTTCTAATAACTCGTTTCTGAGCAATAAAGACTCTTTTAATATTTACAGCATTTCTCCTTAAAAGGCACCATGGTTAAAATGATAATAATATATAGATCAGAAAGAATGTGCATTCAACGTAGACCTAAGCTGTAAAAATAGCAAAATTCACGGTATTTAGCTTTTTTTAAATAAAATCAATATAGGCCTACAATTGTAAAGTGTTGTCGACAAAAAAATTCAAGGAACCTAATATTATCCACAGATGTAATATAACAATTATTAAAATTGATAGATGGATGGACGGACAGGCAGACAGACAGACAGATTTATTCGTTCCATAATATCTTACAGTTGCTTTAGAGTACAGAATAAAGAACATGTCAAATTATTTCGTTTAAAATATAAAAATGCAAATATGAAATATATACAGAATTAATACCTTAATGACAATAACATATTATACAATATATTAACCATTTCATAGTATTAAAATATTTACACTACCAATATGTGAAATGTCAAGAGTTCATCTACAGAATAGAAAGTGTGAGATATTAAGTACGGTAATTTTTAGTTCTACTTTAAATAATGCAGGATTTTGATTATGACTCAATGTCTTGAAGACTACTGAAAATTTTTATTGTCATCCCTTGATAGCATGATAAGTTTGATGATGGCGTTTGAAAATCATTCTTTCTGCAGGTATTTATATATGTATGGCTAAATTAGTTGGAAATTTTCTTTATTACATTAGAGGAAATTTATTGAAGAGTATAATGTACTGATTTGTTAAAGTCAGAATCTCTAATTAAAAAAAAAAATTGGTCTAAACGATTCTATAGCCTTTTGTGCAACTATTATTCTAATTTCTCTTTTTATAATAATATATTTTTACTATTCCCAAAATATTATTTCGTAGAACATAATGAAATAAATATAGGCAAATATATTGTCTTTAAGATACTCCTATTTACGAATTGTTGTAACGACCTAATTGCGAAGCATGCTGAGCTACGTTTGAGGGTTATTTCATTAATATGATGGTTGCAGTTTAATGTAGACCTGTTATTAATATGCAAACCAATAAATTAGGTTGTTGATGTTTCTAGTAGAGGTATATTGTTAATAGTTGTGTCTCATGTTTCAGAGATTAAATTTGAAGAGGCTTTAAATTGATTTATATTAGTTTTATTAATGTTTAAAGCTAGTTTATCGGTTGTAAACCAGTCATAAATTTTAAGGAAAAGTTTTTCTGTTTTATATTTGAATGTGGCAAAGTTGCTGTCTGTAATTATGATACTTGTGTCACCTGTAAATAGTATAGTATAATCTGTTCCTTTTATTAAGGGGCCAAGATCATTTATAAAAATTAGAAAAAAAGAGGTCCTAATAGAGATCTTTGCGTGACCCCTGTATGAACATTTCCCCATGTTGAAGTAGGTTTAAAGGTGTCACTGAATGCGTTGATTTCAACTTTTGTTTTCTGAAATGGAGATATGATTCAAAGCACTGTTATGCCTTGCCTTTAATAACATGGTATTCTAATTTTTAAAGTAGAATTTTATGATTAATACAATCGAAAGCTTTGGAGAGATCACATAATATCCCTCCTACTTGTAATTTCCTATTAATTGCTTCCAGAATTTTATCAGTTAAATTAAACGAAGCTTGCTCACTTGATGTATTCTTTCTCAATCCACATTACAGTGGCGGCTCCTGCATATTTCTTAAGAGGAGGAAAGAAATTAACAGCACTAAATGACACCTTCTTGAATGATATATGCTACAAATTAGCCTACATGCATACATGTAAGATCAGGTAGTGTTGGGGTTGGCCTTCCCTTCTGTATAGCAATAATCTGTTCTTGTAAACTGAGTTTCCTAAATTGTCCAAAATATATTATGATTTCGCTTCCATTCATTGTTGAATAATTGCACAAATTAACAATTACAAGAAAATTCACAACCTCGTAGCATTTTTCGAGCACACTACAGCATCACACGTGTTGGAAGAGACTAACTACTAACTCGTAACCGGAAATGGGAATGGGAAATAATCTGAGGAAAGCGAGAACACTGCACCCACTCACGTGGTCTGTGTTGCCACATGTACATTTTACAAGTTCAGTATCACATACTTTTGAAGAATGTCAGTTCTTGTAATGTTATACTATCATTATTGTTCAAAGCTGCCGGTGGCCGATTAAGTTTTTATGTTAAAAATGATGTAGTTTGGAGTACCTACTTTCAGGTTCAAATATATTTGTACAAAACTGACAACTTGGCTGTTGCCCTGTCTAGTAAACAATGAATAGAAGTGAATTTCAGGGGCCAACTACGTAAAAGTACTTCCTCTTTGCTTTACATAAACCCGACTTTAACTTTCAAATATCCACGAAAGTTTCAAACCATGGATAGTAGCCCTATATAAAGTGCAATGAATAATATTTTTGATTTATAATTTTTAAAAAAAAGTTTACAGGGTGTCTTTCATAGCGTTGCGTTAAAATTGTTTCTGTTGTGTCTTCTCCTAGATGTGTTATAGTCCGGTTGAATGCAACATCGTTAGGTGGCAGCGGTAGTGAGCTTGCTGCACGACCAGTCGGTTTCTATTTCCCGCCCATGACTGATTCAGAAGAGGATCTCCTCCCTCTCCGTTCATTTACTTGCTTTAAAACTCTGCTTCTTTCTCTGGCCGCTAGTGTGCTGTTATCTATGTGTGTTAACTGCAGTAGAGGAGGAATGGAGTGCCTTTCCTCTACACAGACAATCTCGCATCTTTCTCACAGTTTTCTACAGCACATGAGCGCGCGTCGTTTAAAACTTGATCAACCGAGTTTTTCTCATAGCTGTGAACTTAAAAATTACCGAATCTTCCTCGAATTTCAAGGCACATATTTTATTTGGTATTTACTTTCGAAAGAAGAAAATGTGAGGAGGACGTTCCTCACTTCCCTCCCCCAAGGAACCGCCACTGCCACATTATTGTTCTGAAATGAGAATGTTGCAGCAATTAAGATGTTGATATATTCTTTTATAAACAGAGTGAACAATAAGTATGGAATATTGCTAATAACTTCTTAAATTTTACAAAAAAAAGTTTTATACAAAAAGCTGTTGGAGATAAACCATAAAATATGATACCAGTGTTCGAAAAAAGTTAGATATTCAGACATAAGTGTGTGACAGTAAAGTTAATTTTTTTTTAAAATGATACTGTATATTAAAATTTACATATTCCGATTCTCCATTAAATGTTATGTTTGAATGCATACAAATTTTACCCACAGAGTTAGTTCTGTGGTAGCAAGTTCTACATCCAGACTAGCCGGTCCGGGTTCGATTCCCGGCGGGGTCAGAAATTTTCATGTAAATAGTGATAGTGATTCGTCCGTCGGGTGGGGACGTTAAGCCTGGCGGCTCTCTTGGTGCTACTCGGCAGAGTAGGCTACGTGCCGGCACCGGGTTTCCCCTTCTTCCTTCCTCACCATCATCATCCTCACCCATTCCCTACACTACACTTACACATACACTCACCCTAGTAGCCTACACGACATAATTCTTCATAGATACACATCATGCATAACGTGGCCCGCCGAAGTGGTGTGCAATTTGAAATTGGGCCACAGCCCTGCCATCTATGTGCAGTATGCGGAACCCGAATCACGCAAGTAAAGTGAGTAAGCATTAGATACACAGATAATATTAAAATAGATTTGAGGGAGGTGGGATATGATGGTAGAGACTGGATTAATCTTACTCAGGATAGGGACCAATGGTGGGCTTATGTGAGAGCGGCAATGAACCTCCGGGTTCCTTAAAAGCCAGTAAGTAAGTAAATAATATTCCTAGTTGTTTTGATTTTATTAGTCAAGTTTAGAATAAATTGTTAAAGTTATTTGGCTTTTAAGATTACTTTGTGTTTCATTTAACTGATAAAATTCTGGAAGCAATTAATAAAATATTACAATTAGGAGGGGTATTCTGTGATCTCTCCAAAGCTTTCGTTTGTATTAATCATAAAATTGTACTACAGAAATTAGACCTATTAATTTGCGGTCATTTCTTACTTACTTACTTACTTACTTACAAATGCGGTCATTACTATTTTTAATTTAAATATGTTGAGTTCTCTTTGTTTTGCACGAGATTCTTATGTCTTGTGTAATCCAGTTATTTTTAGATGTTTGAGAATTTTTGTGCTTTACAAGAAAACGTAGTTGAAAGATATTTAAGAATGTATTATGAAACGCAATGAATTTACTATTCATATCTTCATTGACATATACTGATTTCCAGGTTTCATTTTTTAATTTAGCTTCAAAGTCCTTTAAAGATTCTTCATTTATGATTCTTAACCTAATTTTAGTCTTGTGTGTTGATTCAGCAATGTTATTGCATATTATTGTACGGTTGCCAGAAATCGCATCGTCACTGCCACTCTTTCTTGAACTGAATGTGGTATCCTTCTTTGCAACATTAGGCGCCAGCAAATATTTAAAGTCTGTAGGTGACATTCTGGTAAAATTTTTATAATGTTCACCAACTGTTTTGAACTTCAAGTCAGCCAGAAAATTTGAATCACCATATTTATTTCTACTTGTATATGATATGTAACTATGTTTGCCACCATTGCCTCTGTTTCCGTTTCTTTTTGCACGCAAAATGCAAATAAATATAGGCTGCTGCAACTACGTCCATGATTGAAAGTAGGAGTACCTGAACTGGCGGACGCTGGTAGGTTAGGGCCCAGTTTTACCAAACTTCGTTACAATAACGCTAACAGCATGTTAACTAACGTGTTGTTAAAAATTAAACATCCTGTTAGGTGTAATAGTGTTTCACCAACCATTTGAAGCAGTTTGGTTAGGTAACATGATGTTAAGAGTAATGTAACAGGAATCAAAGAAGCAGTGATTGTATGAAAGTTTACTGAATGTACCTTTAGTTGGTGTAGTCATTTGTTTTAGCGGGGAATTGTATTTTTTACATTATGGAAGTATTGGAGACTAACGTAATTACAACGGAAATCGAGAAAAAGAAAGTGTAAGGAGCAGTAATTTTACCTCATATGAGAAATATAATTATTTTAGTATATCTAGCAATTATATGAATGTAATTGAACTCAAACGTAGTGATGGAACTTTCATTAGGAAAAAGGAACAAACATGGGTCTCTTTAACCCAATATTTTCAATCGCCATTTGGATGTGAAAACTCATACAATGAAACAAATCAATGTTATGAAAATATTAAAAGAAATGCTAAGACGGGTCATGCACAAGATACAGTAGAACATTTGAAAACTGACGGTGGTACTTTCACTCTCAAAGTTGATATTTGTACGAAGATTCTTTCAATTATCCAGGATCAAATAGAACCAATAGAAAATGAAAATAATTGTGATGCTGAATAAGCGTTAACATTATTTTCATATCTTATATATCTAACATATGTATCTTCACACGTTATTAGTCATAATTACATGTGAACTCTTAAATCAGTGAAATAAAGAAATATCGTTTTGAAAATCTGCAATTATATCTGAGTATTAATACGAAATAATAATCACAGAAACGCTTACGTTAATAAACACATATCTTCTCTTTACTGTGGATGCAGTGCTAATATTAATATGAATAATTTTAGTATTTATGAACATATCTATTCTGAATAATTAAAAATGCTGAAGTAGTGATTGCAGCTAATTGTTTTCACTGCAAATATATCTCAATATAATAATGCGGCGTGTAACATATGTTCTCTGGCAGCCATGATTCACGCTGTAACAGGACGTTAAGGATTTAACTCAGGGAGTATGCTTTGTTAATTTAACAGTGGATTTAACATGATGATAGCAGTAACAACAGTTGATGAAACATCACTTCCGTTAAGTTTGCTGTTAAACTGCCTTAACATAATGTTAAATATTTAACAAGGCTTGGTGCAACCGGGCCGTAGTGTTGCGGACTTCGGCGCGTGTTGAAAAAGTTCATCCCGCAACGTAATAGCGCAACCACCGTGCGTAACATTGCCTTGGCGCGGGTCGTGGTTGCGTTACGGATTTCGGCGCGCATATCTGTACGAGGCTTAATGAGTGCGTGTATATAGCAAGCGAAGTAGGCTACTTCTGTCTGATCACGCGAATCCTGTTTTTATATAGTTGGGCAGACCAAAACATAGACCACTTTAACAATATTTATACTAATATTTACAATTTATATTATTTAAACCTGTGCTATATCCAATCTATGATACGCGTACACCCAGAGTTACACGGGATTGTCTTAATCTGTATGCATCACATTGACTAGGCATTTAAAAATGCTGACACATTCGTTTTATTATACTAGTTGATAATTATTGTAGTTTACATGTCTTCTTTTACAATATCAACTCTTGTTTTTCATTGCTTCAACAACATTTTACATAATCTATTACTAATTATTACTATTGCATCAATAACTACTGTAGAAATGATAATAATAATAGTAATAATAATAATAATAATAATAATAATAATAATAATAATAATAATAATAATATTTTTTTCAATACAACATGAATCATACTCTTTTGTTATTTCTTATACAGAGTGTCCAATTTATTTTGATCACCCAAAATAATTTGTTACGCAAGCACCAAATGAAAAATTGTTTCATACAAAAGATGTACAACTGAAAGGGGAAACAGTACTAATGGGGATGTAACCTTGTAGCATTATTTATTAATTAATGAGATACCAGTACTAACATTGTTTATTTAAATTGCACTACGTATTTATTATTCAGTATTTCAATTAAGCTCGTCAAGACCTGTCCAAAAATGAGGTATCACAATAAATCATTCTAATAAACGGAACGTTACTTGGTGCCTCGAGGGCATGGTTCTTGTGCACAGTACATACTACCAGTTTCTGTTCACGTTACCGGTGGCGTCTTCATGAACTGTTACTTAGACATTTTACAGTCGCCATAGAAGAACTTATGATCTGTTTTCTGTTGTTCGGTCTGGGTAAGGCCTTGGCTGAAGGTTGTTTTTTCTTTTAGTTGGTTATTTAACGATGCTGTATCAACTATTAGGTTATTTAGCGTCGATGAGATTGGTGATAGCGAGATGGTATTTGGCGAGATGAGGCCGAGGATTCGCCATAGATTACCTGACATTCCCTTACGGTTTGGAAAAACCTCGGAAAAAACCCAAACCAGGTAATCAGCCCAAGCGGGGATCGAACCAGCGCCGAGCGTAACTTCAGACCGGCAGGCAAGCACCTTAACCGACTGAGCCACGCTGGTGGCTGGCTGCAGGTTGTATTGCATGTTAATACTTTTTCAAGCATTTTATATTTTATTAGACTACAGAAAATGTACTGTGCGTTGAATTAAGTTCAGTTTCATTTTAATGCAACCACATATGTAATATAATTTACAATGTGAGTGTGCAATTGTCACAGACCATAATGTAGAACTGAGAGTGGAATTGTGACAAAAAACAGACTATAATGTAGAACTGAGAGTGGAATTATGACAACATATGGAAACTGCTCCGAAGAAGGAACCATCTCATAAATTTTATATTTCTCAAATTAGGAAGAAATTCTTTAGAGATAAAGAAAGGAGAGGTCTCTTCTTTCATCAAAAAAGGTGTAAAAAAAAAGAGCAGAAAAATCAGTTATTGTAATTTATAACATAGTACCAGTATATAGCAATAATAATTATTATTAGCATTATAAGTAAATAAAATGCAACACATATTGTTGTAGGATGCGAAAAACTTCAAGGAATCCTGTTCGACTTAATGAAATACTGTAGGTTCCATTCTTGTACCAAATAATAGATTATTATACATACAGAGCAGAAATAGTAATGATACAAACTTAAAACAACACTATAAAAATTATTCAAAAATATTACACAAAGTAATTCAAAAAGCTAAAGAATTACACTATAATACAACAATACAAAACTCTGATAATAAAATCAAAACAACTTGGAACATAATTAAAAAGGAAAGTGGACGATCAAAATGTAAAGTAACAAACTATACCCTTATATCTAACAATACAAAAACGTCAGATCCAAGTGAAATTGCAAATATATTTAACAAATATTTTCTTACAATAACTGATAACCTCAACATCCCCAAGATAATGTTACTAACAGTTTAGATTTTAGATTCTTTAACACAATATTTTCCGACAAAATTCCCAAATATTCAAATATTTCCAAAAAACAAACAAGAAATAATTGCAATTATTAAGAATCTGAAGTCAAAAAACTCCTCAGGGTATGATAAAATAACAAGCAAAATATTAAAAGCGAGTTCACATATTATAGCTGAGCCATTAAGTTATTTATGTAACTATTCAATGTTCAATGGTATATTTCCCGAGAGATTAAAATATTCAATGGTTATTCCTATCTTCAAAAAGGGAGAAACAACGTCTCCAGAAAATTACAGACCCATATCACTTCTACCAGTCTTCTCCAAAATCTTTGGAAAAGTAATGTATGAAAGATTATATCATCATCTAGAAAGATACAACATTTTAGTCCCAGAACAATTTGGATTTAGGAAAAATAAAGGCACAGAAAATGCAACATTTAGTTTAACTGACAAAATTCTGGAGACAGTTAATAAAAAATTACAAGTTGGAGGGATTTTCTGTGATTTATCCAAAGCATTTGACTGTATAAATCATAAAATGCTGCTAGATAAATTAGATTATTATGGAATTAAAGGTGTTGCACACCAATGGTTTCACTCATATCTCATAGATAGGAAACAGAAAGTTGAAATCAATACAACTATGAAATCTGCATCGACATGGGGAACTATTAATAATGGAATTCCTCAAAGATCAGTATTAGGTCCCTTACTTTTTCTAGTGTTTATAAATGATCTTGCCCCCCTAATAAAGGATGTAGGTCATCCCATATTATTTGCAGATGACACAAGTATAGTAATTACAGCCAATAACCCCAACACATTCCAATCTTCAACAGAGGAAATTCTCTTCAAAATGTGTGACTGGTTCTCAGTCAATAAATTAGTATTAAATTGTAACAAAGCTAACATAATTCAATTTAAATCATGTCCAAATTCAACGTCGAAAATTTCTAGCGCAATAATTAATAATAGATCCCTATTAGAAACAACAACAACCAAATTTCGTGGCTTAAAAATCGATAATGTGTTAAATTGGAAAAATCATATTAAATAAATTACCCCCAAACTAAATTCAGCTTGTTTTGCTATTAGATCCATGCAAAAGATAGTAAATATCAATACCTTAAAAACAATATACTTTGCATACTTCCACTCGGTAATGAGTTTTGGAATAATATTCTGGGGAAATTCCACAGATAGTAACAATATATTTCTATTACAAAAAAGAGTAATTAGAATAATAGTAGGTGCCAAATCTAGGGAATCGTGTAGGACTATTTTCAAAAAACTGCAAATAATGCCCATGGCTTGGGGTATATCTTTTCATTAATAACCTTCCTCGTATGTAATCGTGAAAACTTTGTAACTAATTCAACAGTTCATAGCATAAATACACGTCAAAAATGACTTTCATACTCCATCGGCAAGTCTATCGTGCTATCAAAAAGGAGTGCGTTATATGTCAGTAAAAATGTTTAATAGCCTCCAAATCGATATAAAAAATGAAACTCAAAAGATAAAATTATTTAGGGCCAAATTAAAGAAATACCTAATTTCTCACGCCTTCTATTCTGTAGGTGAATTCATGACATTCAATAACACTTCATGAAATTGATACTAAAACTTTGTGTTGTACTAGTAGACTATATTGTAAATCTCTTCTGTATATATTTCATCTAGACTGTGACTATAAATTAAGATTTTATAATAGTATTAAGTTTTTTGACTTGTTCCATATTCTAACTGTAAGCATGTATGAATGCCATGGAATGTTAATAAATACAATACAATACAATACAATACCGCCTTCGTCTAAAGCAGCCTTAATATTCTTTGCTCCATAAACTCTGTAACATGTGACACGAACAATGTAATGCAAGGCTGGAGTTAAGCCTCTCTCTGATCGAGTTCGCGCTCACAGAGAAACCAGGTAAACAACGCAGTGGTTCAGTGACGTACCATTCACAATGAGTACAAGATGTGCTTCGCCTACATATCTACATACAGTAAATATTACATTTAATTTTCTGTTTACAACAAATGTAAATGTAGCTTACACATTGCACGCCACTGACCGATTCTTATGCCCACGATGAACACAATTGCGGGAGTAGCTATCTGAAAATCGCTCAAGATAACGCAGGCCTGATGTATTATACTAATGCTTACGACCTCGCAACTCTTCTCACGTCCCGCAGCAGTCCCTGAAGTTCTCATGTAAACATCAGCAGTGGCGACCTCAATCTCAACGGTAAGCTAAGCTGAATCGGGTGAAGTGATTTGAATAAATTGGTGTAAACAATACATAAAAAGCTACATTGCAGATACTCAGGGTCGCGTAACCCATTCCACGTAGCTTTGGTTTACAGTTTACAGTAAACACTTGAAACCAATGTAGCACAGACTACTCACTCAGTCATCAGTGTTCAGCGGAATAAAACCAAAGCTACGTGTAATGGTTATGCGACCCTGAGTATCATCTGCAATGTACTAGTATTGTTTACACCAACTTAAAGTCAAATCACTTCATACCATGCCGTAAAGGCACTAATAACGTTCCATTTATTACAATGACCCACTGTGATACATTTTTGTAAAGGTCTTGACAAGCTTAATATAAATATTGTATAATAAATACATAGGCTAGTGTCATTTAAGAAAACAATGTTAATACGCGTATCTTATTAATAAATAACGTCACAAATTTGCTTTCCATCAGTATTACTCGTATTTCCCCCTTTCAGTTATACACCCTTTGTATGAAAAAATTATTCATTTGGTGCTTGCGGGACAAAGTTATTTTGGATGATCAAGATAAATAGAACCCCCTGTATAATTGCAATGCAGTTTTGGAGGTAAAATAATATATTTTGGGTGTACGTTAGCAAAAGGTTTGAATAACACTGCTTTGAATTATGTACAGTAGAATACGCTATTTTTTTTATTTTAACTATGATAAAGAAATAGGCCTACGTTGATCAAATAATATTTCCACAGTGTAGCCACCCTACCCTATTATCTCCTGGCCTAGTTGCCTTATAAGTAGTGCTTTCTTGGTATCATTTGTGAGGTTCAGACCTGTCTTCGGACAGCAACAAGTACAGTGTTGTGTATTGTAATTAAAGTATTTTATTTCATTATACTATAGCCTACATATTTTGTAAATAGTGTATAATAATGTATAAAGGGGTATTAGACATTGACTACTTTCAAAAGTTGCTTACCAAACATACTGTTTTTCGTGTCTAGAATATGATCTTTCTTCAAACTTTTGTGGTGCTCGAGGCCAAGATCCTTAACGGGCGGAAAAACGAAGATAATGACGTCAGGAAAAGAGTAGGGAACAGCGGCTTCGAGACTTGGAGGAAAGCATTGATGACGTCATCCCAAGGCCGAGCAAGAGGAGAGGGGAATGAAGACTGTCAGCTGGTGAATATTTAAAAGAAGGCTGGGAGTGAAAATAAAGGGAAAAGAAGAGATACTGACCGTTACTCAGGAGAGGACGAGGTGCAAGAATGTGACCTTCTTGACCGTCGCTGTTGATTATTATAAACATCGCTCAGATAAGTATCCAGTATCCAGGTTATTACTCGTGCAAGAAACATGAGTAACAATGCGTATGGAAATTAAAGCTAAGTTGAACAGAAGGAGACCTAATGTTTCCGCTTACTACATTACAAATATTGACGTGTTGTCGTACGTTATCTGTTCACATCCCTTCCCCCTCAGTCAGCTCTCGTCTTTTCCTGAGTCACCGACAGTAGATCGAATAATAAGGTAAGCACTGACAATGAGGAAGAAACAGAGAGTGTGAAGCAAAGATGTAATACACGAGTAAAGATAAACCAACTTACAATTTGAGAAGATGGTGTATAAGTGGGGAAAATGTGGCAAAGGATATTGAAAAGAAAAAAAAAAAACGAAAAAGAGCAAGAAGATGATCATGTTACAAAGGTTGTGAAATGTATAATTAATGTAGTGTAAAGGTAAAGATAACAATTGAAATAATGAGGTGATGTGAGAAGTAAAGACGTGAGCTAGGAGTAGGAAATAACCATTTTACATGGCAGTAAGGTCAAAGAAGTAGGAAAGAAAGGTTGAAACAGTTAGAATAGTTGGTGTTGTGAAAATTGAGTCTGGAATAAATAGTAAACGTAGTGTGAGGGATAGGGAATTATATTGAGATTTAAACAGGTTTTGAAGGATAAATATACAGTAAATTCACAGGGTTAACGTCTTCAAAGCTGGGTACCTGGTTAAAATGAAGTGCACTGGTACAATAATTAACATAGAGGTATGATATAATTACTCTGCTTGCCATTAAAATTTCACTTTAATTCAAATATCCCGAATAAAAAAATAGTGTCGGACGAATAAAGTACGATATGGACGAAATGATAAGAGAAAAGAAAGGACATGGAAGGACGCATTGTAGAACAATGGAAGATAAATGCATGAATCGTTTAAATTATGTAACGTGTAAGTATAACCTATACGCTTTATGTTATAAAACAATCAATACCAGCACTAAAGGATGATTTATACATCTACTATTGCTTATTCAATATATTGAATATGTTATAAAACAATCAATACCTGTACTACGAGATGATTTATACATCTATCCTTACCCACATTATATGTTATCAAACAGTTAATATCCGTATTACGAGGAAAACATGCACCTACTGTTATCCACTCGATGCATAACTTATAAAACAGTCAATAGTTATAGTACGAGGTCTGTGGATATAAAGAGAAAAATTGAGTCGGTGTCTGATTGAGTTCCTGGGTAGCTTAGTTGGTAGAGCGTTGGTGCGTTTAGCCGTGTTCGATACTCGGCTCCGAAACAATTTTTCCCTTGAAATTATTCAACCAGCTTCACACAGAGCTGTAGCTGAAAGCTAGATTTTCATATTACAAGGATATTTATTCATCTACCAGGACGAATAGAATCATCCTGCATCTGCTGACAATTATATATACGTACGTAGATGGATCCAAATAGGTCTATATCAAAATATTAACAGAATTTTACATTACCGTCACTCAAGAACACATGATACACAAACGTCCACCAAACTTTTCTATTAACTTGCTGGAAATAACTTCCACTAAATATGCATTAATTTGGACCGGAAATGTGAATTTTACAGTGATTATGATATTAATTGATTCTAGAAATCCTAAAACAGACTAATATAGGATTCATATAAAAGATAAGATTTATACACATGAAATGATATCCCTCGTCTGTGAACTTAATAAACAACAATATACAGTAGGCAAGAATATGTCTAGGCCATTTAGTGCGATCCATCCTTTCGACATGTTTCTTTCAATGAAGTGTGTAGGATCTATTTTTAGTTCTTTCAGTATGTCTTCATTTTTACGGTGTTCGAGAAATGAGCATCCCACTGTCCGTGTCATAAATCTCATTTCAGCTACTGTTAGCCTTTCTCATCAGCTTTTCTGATTGTCCATGCCTCACTGCTGTAAGTCAGAACTGGTCGAGCGAGTGTTTTATAGATTTTTAGTCTCGTATGTTTTTGAACTGGGGAGGGTTTGAAGACGGTGTTGATTATTAAAATGATTTCTTATAAATTTAGATATTTTGCTTGCCATGTATTACACTTCTCAGGTATCTCTGCAACGAGGTCAGATTGTCTTCCCTGAAGAACTGACTGTTAGCAAAAATTTGTGATCGCCACATTCTCCAGACCTTTCAACATGTGATTATTATCTGTGGAATGCTTGAAGAGCACTGTATACGAAACAACACACACACACAATACAAGAATGAAGGGCAATATCAGCCAATACAGTCGCCCCTATCAATGTCTATGATTTATACTTTGGGAACCACTACCTAGTGTGGACTATGCAGTAACTGTAGGGATTTAAATTCGATATATGATTTTATTACTGAATGGTACGCGAAAAAGTAGTCCGGTTCCTTACAGAGTACCGGTAGCTTAAATACAGAACAACACTGCATAAGTAGAAATAAATACAGAAGCGAATTGCTGGAATGACTTATCATCATAGAGCATGTTGAAAGTGGCCCCTTGCAGCAAGAAATACACATTAAAGACAGCGGAAGAAAAGTAATTCGGATGTGAAGGTAACTACTACGCGACTAGTTTGTCTCGTCAGAGGGTTGTTGTTTACGTAAGCACAGTAGGTACACTAAAGGCGTACAGGTAGGCCTACAGGCCGGGGGAATATTGGTTGTATATTGATATCAGTGGCGTAGAGTCAATGTAAGCTAAAAAGCTCAGCTTCCCCAGTTAATGATAATTTCATAATAAACCTGCAGTTTATGGACAAAATTATTTATTAATTTTAATAGAACTTATATTTACGCGTTAAATATTGTCATGCGGCAGCTCAGGATGATTTGTGATGCAGCAGTAAACAAGAAACCTGCACACACCAGCTTCCAAGCAGACTGGTTTCTTACACTCATTCTTCTATGTAACCCACCCCGTAGATTTTCCATCCATTTCTAACTAAACTACACTGGTCGCAAGGCTCGCAAGAAGCTAGCTTTGACATTGAAAATAAGTAGTTTCCGAGTTATCCCTTTTCGTCAGTTGTGTTCAGTTGAAGTGTTAGTGTGCTTTGTGGCTGATATAATAAATAATGAGTGAAATAACAGTTCCTGACACCAGTTTACTTGAATCTTTTAGGACAATTCTATTACCAAGACTGACTTACAAACAAAACTGTGTTCTAGAAAAACAAATGACCGACTCCCTTGCTGTCAATGAAGGACATACTCAAAATACAGTCGCATACTTACGTAATGATACTAATACTGTATCTATTGACTGTTAATATTGTGATTTATCTCAGTATGACAGGGAGTGAGCAAATATTATACGTATACGTGTCTATTTGTTAGAGATAGGTGTAAACCGTGAAATCATATTTTACTATGTAACATTTGAGGTCATGCCTTATTGGTGTTACGAGGTTCCAACCAATCTTTGACTGCTGACTTGACATTGACTACTATTTATTTTAAGACTATATTTTTGTAATACATTTTCTCATATTGCATGAAAGACAACTTGAGTTAGCTTCCCCTGCTCCAAATTTCATGCTAAGCCACTGATTGATATAACTATTGTAATGGCATATTGTCATAGCTACTTATGTGAAACAAATGAACAATTCTGATGATAAAGTTGCAGTATATGTATTACGTTAATTTATGCTGTATACAGGGTGTTTAAAAAATACGGGGCATAATTTCAGGTATGTATTTCCCACATGTAGACAATCAAAATAGTTCATTACAACATGTGTCCGGAAATGCTTCATTTCCGAGTTATGGCCTTCACAACATTGAAATTTACCGGAACGTCTTTCTTTCCGCAGGTCGTTGTCATTACAGAATATGTTCAAAATGTCCACCTCCTGCTTGAATACAGACCTCACATCGATGTCTCATTGACCTGCGAACACGATCCCAAACTCCAGGAGTATTGCGTATTTCCTCAGAACATGCCACAATTCGATTCCGAAGGGATTACAAATCAGGCATCGGGGACGAATAAACCAATGATTTTAAATGGCCCCGCAAGTAGAAATCGAGAGGATTCAGATCAGGTGAGCGTGGAGGCCAAGCAATTGGGCCACCTCTACCTATCCATCGATCAGGAAACCTTCGATCCAAGTACCGGCGAGCCGTACGACTGAAGTGTGCAGGAGCGCCATCATGCAAGAAGTGAATGTGTTGACGATTGATCAGTGGAGTGTCTTCTAAAACATGAGGTAAGATGTTTTCCAGGAAGTTTGTGTACGCCTGCCCCGTAAGTCTGTTTACAAGTACATGGGGTCCAACTAATCGATCACCAATGATACCGGCCCACATGTTGAGGGAGAACCGCACCTGGTGATGAGATGGAACAGTTGCACGTGGGTTTTCATACGCCCTTACATGCTGATTGTTATGCCATCTCGTGTGAACTGTGCTTCATCTGTAAATAATACTAAGGCAGGAAAGTTCGGATTTACACCACACTGCTGCAAGAACCACTGACAGAACCTAACTCGTGCAGGGTAATCTGCTGGTGACAGGGCCTGTACACGTTGCAAATGATAAGGATACAATTGATACTCACTCTTTCAACAGTCTCCAGACAGTCGTATGAGGAACATTGACTTGCAACGCTACCCTTCGTGTGCTGATAGAACGAGTCATGTTCACAGCCTCCATAATCTCCTCCTGTACTTCTGGAGTTGTAGATATTGGTCGTCCCCTTCCCAAACCAGGAGAGTTAAATTTTCCATACTCGCACAGACGGTAATGGAGACGTACAAATGTCTTCCGATCTGGACATTGTCGCTGTGGGTACCTCTCCTGGTACAAACGACGAGCCAGCGCAGCATTGCCGTCCGCCTTACCGTACATGAAGTGTATCTCTGCCAGCTCTTGATTTGACTAGCCTACATGTCGCACAGTCTAACGCCTACACAACACTGAATGTAACCTTCGCCTCGGAATGAACTGTCAGAGTGCCCTCTTAATGTCTCCTTTGACGGCAACGACCTGCGGAAAGAAAAACGTTCCGGTGAATTTCAATGTTGTGAAGGTCATAACTCGGAAATAAAGCACTATTTTGATTGTCTACATGTGGGAAATACATACCAGAAATTATGCCACGTATTTTTGAAACACCCTGGATACAAACAAATACATTTCTATCTACTTACCTCCAAAGAGGGAAGATAGTCATGTCATTCCACGTCCTGGGTCTGATTCACATTGCAATGCACAACAATATACTTCCGAAAGTTGTCGAATGTGAAGTTTTTCCGAATTCCTAGACAATGTTTGTAGTGTGAAAAACTTCTTTTAACATCACAAGATGTAATTAGGGCTTATTTAAACTATGACACGTCAGTAGCGTTGATGCCTAGTTCATTTCAGGGGCGGCTTCTCGAGTGAAGCTCGTGAAGCAGCACTTCACTTGTTTACTACGTGCAACTTCACTTATTTACAAGTATTTTAATATTTTATTTTATTTCACTTCATTTTGTCTTCTACGTTCTGCGTTGTGATATGTTCTGCACTTAGGTATTCTGCATTATGGAACACTAGTCCCATTGTTACTACTGGATGGCGCAGAGGGGGAAGGGTGACAAATGCAGCTACATCCCTCTTTGGGAGGTAGAGCTTCTCAATTTGCGGATTTGTTTACGGGTAACCATGGCAACGAACCCTTGTAAGATTTCTATAGAGCCTGTTTGCGAGGGTACTTGAATCGCTGACAAAACATTTCTCTTGTAGCTGCAAACACTCTTATATCCGCCTTGCTTGTCTCTTTTGAAAGGAAATGGCGGCACGCGAATACAATGAGATGAAATTCCTTGTCTTTCAGAGTGTTCACACTTCTTCGTACCTGTTAATTTGAGTTTGAGACGTGTGCATAGAGTGACTGTGTTATGTCTTGTTGCTAAAACGATATATTAGAAGATTAAGTTAACTAAACAGTTATTTATTTTTAGTGATAGTTTTATAATTATTTTTAAAAGTGGTGACTCGAATATTTTTATTAACAACAAGGAATGTATCCTATAAACGATATAGTGTGTAGCGTGTTACAAACACCATTTTCGCGATGGACTGAAGGTGATGAAAGAGATTTATTGTTACCGGGGAAACCACCGGCGTGGCTCAGTCGGTTAAGGCGCTTGCCTGCCGGTCTGAAGTTGCGCTCGGGCGCGGGTTCTATCCCCACTTGGGCTGATTATCTGGTTGGGTTTTTTCCGAGGTTTTCCGTAACTGTAAGGTGAATGTCAGGTAATCTGTGACGAATCCTCGGCCTCATCTCGCCAAATACCATCTCGCTATCACCAATTTCATCGACGCTAAATAACCTCGTAGTTGATACAGCGTCGTTAAATAACGGACTAAAGTAAAAAAAAAAATTGTTAGCGGGGAAACCAACACTTGTTATTAATATATCGGCAAAAAAGTTGAAAAGGATAAGTGCAAGATCTTACACCAAACATTTTAAAAGTGCGTGATACAATGAATATCAGTGGCTGTGCGGTAGTTCTTATTTGGAAAAATTCTTTTGTTGGCCCTGTTTGTTAGTTGGAATAAAAAAGTCGGCATGGAATTCGGATGGATTTTGTGAGAACAGATGAAGTTTTTCTAAGTTTTTTTTAAGGGTAATGAAGGGGGTGAATTTTCAGGGCGGAAATATGTTAAGCTGTCAGAAGGTGACTTTTTCAGAAGTACAAACAATTATTTTTTAAATACTTGACATCATTTTTATGCAAGTTAACACTAGATATCAAGACATTGAACAGCTTCAGTTTTGCTCTTTTGCCAATACTTGAAAATTTCTTCAGTATTCAAATATTTTTTCCTTCTAATGCTCTTGCCACTCTACAAAAGACTACTAATTTGTTCAAAGTAAGTCGTTTGAAAACAGAACTAGAGCTTCTCTATGCAGATCATGAGTACCAGAACATTTCCCCTGATGCAAGCACTAAAACGTGTAAGAGAAAACAAAGGCGTATTGAAGAAACCTATAGGCTCTTTTCCCTTATTGTGACATTACCGTCACCACCGTTTCAGTGGTGCGAAGGTTTTCTGCACTCAACCGCATAAAGACGAATCATTGGCACAAGGGAGATTAACATCCTTGGAGTGCATCTCCATTCACAAGGACTTGCTACATGATCTGATTGAGAAGCAGCCATTTCATGACGACATCATCGACAAATTCTCCATCCGTTGAGACAGACGAATCAACTTAATCTACAAAAAAAATAGGTAAGTCGTACATCATGTCTCTTAATAAAAGAGCTTCACCAACTTTTCAGGTTGCGAGCCGCCACTGGTTCATTTAGCTGTTTTGTTCATTAACAAACAAAGCAACTCTGAAGGAGCACACTGCAGAGTAACTAACATTTTTTCAAGAACACTATTAAACTGAACACAAATGAATATGTTTACGCATCTGAATGTTCTCTGTTCACGTACGAACGAGGACTGACTGAGAACGCAGAGTGGTAGTTGTTATCGGTGTTCGCGTGGTACCGTGTAGCATCTACTTGCGATGCGTGCACAGCTCATGCCATAGTCTATGCGTACAGTACTTGTAAACCGTAAACATGACTTTTATTTGACTTTTTTCCGCTGTCTAAATTCATTATGCACGACTAATAATGTTTACGTACACGTGGCGTATACGATGTCGACTAGAAGTTAAGTTCCGCTATAAACCCGCTGATTTTATATCTGTCTGTTGTTTTGTTAACATCCTGGCGTTGCAAGCTAATATTCGATGTATTTAAGTATTAAAAATACAGGATATCAGCAATGAAAGCCAGTCTAAGAAGGCAAAGAGAATTAGAAAATATGTTTGTATATTGCGATTTCTCGTCTTACAGGTACCGTTCATTAGAATTTGGGTGATATTCTACGGGTTTTGAGTGAAATTATAATTGTTTTTGATTTTACAGGGATTTGTATTTTTAAATAGAGTAAAGTACCGATACGGTAGCGGTGGGAGGGCCGTAAACAAAAGTCTCTCCCGAAAGTGAGTCTCACTTTCAAAAGAGTTGGGAACCAATAATTAGACCATCAGCCTGTCACGCAGGCTGTCCGACTTCGAATCCCGTAAGGCCCGACATTTTTCATAGAATAATCCATAGTGGTACTTGTGGGGGAGAACTCGCAGTTATGAGTGTTTCCCCATACTTCCTGTAGTTATATAACCAGATCAGACATCAAGTTGAACTCGCAATACATTGTAGGAAGCAGCGCGGCATAAGAGAACAGTGCGTGTTTTATAACAGTAGCTTCAAAACAATAATGTAGTATACGCATGCGCATAAGGCTAGCAGACAGACAAAACACTGCCTAACCGCCTAACCGGTAGTATTAAAGCACTTAGATCTACGACTGTGAATGCAAGTTTATTCAGTGTTGTGAATCTCTACACACAAAGATATTCTATATAACACAATAGCCTACCAATAGCGTGTACTATATTATTATCACTAGACCTCGGATTTCATTCACTAAAACAATGTAAACAGGTTAGCAGTATATAGAGTGTAGCTAGAGAGCTTTACGTAACTATCTTTGAGTGGACAATCCCAATTGTAATAGCTTATCAAAGCAACAGTCGTCACGCTTCTTTGAATCAGCGTCAACGTTCGACTAATTCAGAATAATACTGTTTATTGTTGTTATTATTAGGGAACGGATTTTTGTTGATAGATAAAATACTGGAACTAAGACAAAAATTCCGAAACAGAGCACGGTAATTTGTATATGAAATATTATTTCACATAAAAATGGAAATACATATTTCAAATAATTTAGCTATAAATACATAAATTGTCATTTTATATTTGTTATAATTAAAGGGTTTTTGGCAGAAACAGCCAATGTTAAAAAAAACGGAAATGAGATATTAGTATTACTGTAAGAACAGATAGTGTATTTTCCTATCTGTATAACGTATTCTACGAAAACAGCCATAGTCATGGACAGACCTGAAGAACTGTAGCTCCTCAGAGCGGCTGCTATCGTACCCCTCCTACCCCACACATCTTTTCTACCAGTGTGGTCATAGCGTTATAGTTGCGCTCTTCTATATCAACATTTATTCTCGCGGCGGCAGGTATACAATACGTTATCAAGAATTACAAATTAACAGATAATAGAATCCTTAGGATCACAGCTTTGGGAAGTAAGAGAAAAATGAATGAGGAAAATAGGCTAACTAACTTAAAAGATATGTAAAATAATTTTTAAAATGTATGCGTGCATATAATGTAAGAAGGTCTACCTATATTTAGTATTAGTATTTATTTAGTATTTATTTATTTAACCTGGTAGAGATAAGGCCGTCAGGCCTTCTCTGCCCCTCTATATATATATATATATATTATATAAATTGTATGTTGATAAGTGAGTAACATCTATATGACCTAAGGTCAATGCTGTCATTCAAAATTGTACGCGTACTGTAGTTTTAAGAGAACTGCAACATGGCAAAAATAAACCCGTGAAGAAGCACTACTTCCAAAAGAAATGGGAATATGATTATTATGTTGTTGAAGACGAAAGAATTGCTTATTTACTGTGTTCCATCCAATTTATTTGTACTCGTCATTTGAATATTAAACGACATTTCAACAAAGCCCATATTAAGAATTATGGAATAGACAAACTTTCGGGAAGTTCATTGTTACGAAGTGTATATTGAATATTTATTTATATACTGTTAAATTAAGGACATCACTCGTTGTGTTCATTTTGTATTGAAATGAATAGTGAAATTTACATTAATTTCAAGGTTCATTACTTAAATGTTACAAATTTATGTTTCCGTAGGTGATGATAGGAGGAAAGTTTTGGAAAATCTCAGCAGGTTAGGTGCAAAGAAATCTCAAAGAAACTACCGACAGAAAATCTAGCATATTTGTAAACCTTGAAACGAGATAACGCATTATAAATACAATGACTTTATTACAATCCTTTTTGAAAATTATAGTGCCACCACTGATGGATCTTATACACATACAGAATGTCAACAACTCTATACAGAAGTCGATCATCTCCAATAGAAGTGGAGTGAGTTTGACGTCATATTTCCCCTACTTACGAGTTCTGCAGGCCTGGTCATGAAGTTAGACGGCATGAAATACTGGTACTTCTGTAAAAACGACCAATGTCAGCTTTCCCATGACAACAACCAAAGTCAGATGACAGTGGTTGTTTTTGCTTGCAAGCAATATCCGACATTTTATGTTCGAGCGCTGCTCTTCCACCAGCAAAGTTGGAAGACATAAAGCATTAAGTGCATTCCTTTAGAAGCCAGAAAGTAGCTCTTCTACAGAAAGATGGAGAAGAGTCCACACGACACTGATGATGGTGGTATTGATGTACGTAGATGGAGAGGACAATAGTGATGGATGCAGTAAGTGAAAACATACAATTGAACTATGGTAATGTGGAATTTAATTGTTCTAACTAAAGTACACGATTAAAGATATTTGCCTAAAGTGTAGTACAGGAATGAATAAAAGTATAAGGATCAGTATGTTTACAAAGTATAAGAATACATTTTGTTTCATGAAGTAAATAAATGAAATTTTTTGTGAGTGATTATTTCAGGCAAACAGAACCTTCGTCAAGATATTTTTATTTTTTAAGGACGTAATTTTTAATTCTTAATAACAAACAATTCTGCAATATTGTTTCTGTCTTATGAGCAAAATGTATGAACATATTACCAGGCTTCATTGTACCTTTCAATGGCATTTATATAGTTTTTTGTTCCTCATAAAAATAATTGTACTATTCTGACTTTGGTTGTTTGTGCCAAAAACTCTTCAATTTTTTAATTCAGTCCATGAACTTAATCCGCACATATTACATATTAATTAAAACATAATGTAAGTGAATTTCTTTCTTAAATTTATTGCATCGTGACCTTGACTGCACGTGCTATCTCGCACTCCCCTTATCCAGTCGGAGGCATTTGGTTTGATTCATTCAGACCGTTTATGCAGTACCGGTACATATGTAAAGTGATTGGTGATATAATTCTGAAAGTGAAGTCAAGTGTTCATTCCCGTTTGCAGCAATATGTTGCTGAATTTAATGGAATTTTTACAAGTGACGTCAACATTGTATTCTGTCAAAAATGTGGCAAATTGTAAATGTGGATCAGCAATCTCAAGTCTTAAGTGCCTATTTAGCAGGTAATAAACACAGAATGGCCGCTTCACATGCAACCTCGAGAAAAGTTCTATTCTGTGAAAGAATTTCACCTTCACATACACCATTTTCAAAAAGTTCTGAATATTACGCAGATTTATGCAAAGATTTTTTTTAAATATGATATTCCTTTATATGAATTGAAAAGTCCAGAGCTTAGAAAGTCTCTTACAAAATACACAAATTTTGAAGCACCAGAAGAATCAACATTAAGAAAAATCTATGTCCCTGTTTGTTATGAAGAAATGTAACAAAGATCAGTGCAGAATGTGAAAAAAAAAAAAAATAGGCCATCCATGGACGAATCACAGGACACTAGCGGTAGGAAAGTGGGAAACGTTGTGGTAGGGTGCATGAGGGTTGACCACTAAAGAGAAACTAAAGAGGTGGAGCTTAAACTGAGAGAAGATTCAATCCGACATCGGTGTGGCTTACAAGCAAATATTCTGATGGGGGCAGATAAAAAAGTTAATTTTGCTTTCTTCCATCATGTTAATAATGTCAAAAGAAGTGCTTATACAAATTTTGGCTACTCGATCGCAATTACGAGACAGCCAAGAAAGTTATTTTCCCTCGGGCCGTTTGTAGAAAAAAGCACAATCGCATGGAAATATTTATTGAAACGGATACAGCAATTGTTGCGCTATTTGTCAACATATCTGCCACTGGAATTGAGCCATTTGTCATACCATGGGATCAATTTTTTGTGTCGTAGAAGTCAGCCGCCTCAGATCGGACCAGCGTTTGAATGCGTCTGCACCTCTCTCTGCCGATCCCATGATATGAGAAATGTCTCAATTCCAATGGAAAATATGTTGAAAAAATAGCTGAACAATTGCTGTGTCTGTTTCAATAAATTTGTCCAATAAAATTGTGTTTTTGTCTGTTAACGGCCTCGGCGAACGTATTTTTTTACGGCTCTCATAATTGTGGTCGAATGGCAAAAATTTGTATAAGCATTTCTTTAGACATTATTAACAAGGTGAAAGAAAAAAATTGAACTTTTTTTTTTATCTGCCCCCATCAGAACGTTTCCTTGTTAGTGAATAGAGCGTCAGCACGTCGACCTGAAAACCCGGGTTCGAATCCCGGTGTCGGAGAGAATTTTTCTCCGCTCCACCGATCCTTCATCATAATATGATAACGCAGAATTCTTGTATGGAAATATCACGTGTACTTCGGTACATCGCTATAACAGTCTATCGGGTTCCATGCCGCATTCCAGCCACGGTTTCAGAGCTGGCGCTGAGGCAATATCTTCTTTCCAATAGTGCTGTTCTTGGACAGCATTTTACTATAATATCACAATAGAGGAAACACTTCTTAGATAATCCAATCATGCAATTACACGCTAATCTCAAGTGAATGACAAATGGTTGCAATGTCAATTAAAGGAAAAAAAATCCTGAAGATAAAGTGGAGAAGGAAAAGGGACAAATAGGAGAAGGTGATTCTCGCGAAAAGAATAAAAAATGCTTTATGCGAGAACACACGTAATGGAAGAGGTAGTTTCCCGATCAACACTGTCAAGGACAATTATTCAACAAGAGATTAGCTGAAAACCAATTGATGACGCCGGATTTACATTGCTGAAGCTGCATTCTTTCTTTTACGAGGCTCAATTCTGAGCATGATTCCTTTCTTAGGCTTCAAGACAAGCTCAACTTTCACGTCCATCTTCTCCTCTGGGTTACTCAAATACAATTTGAATTTCCTCAGCACTTTACACAACGTTGCTTTCATCTCAAGCATTGCAAATCTCTGACCTGAAATGAAAAGAAATATAGAAATCAGAACACAATGTGAAGATTTCTAAAGGAATTTAATTTAACTGTGATACGACTGACGAAAAATATTTAGCATCTGGGAGGAGCAGTATGAAAGTAATCAAAAACAAAAAAGAAAGCTGCAGCTGCTGATGACGATGGTTAAAGATAATGATAGGGCTATAGTTTTATACACAAAAATGATAAGCATGAAGAGAAATGGAAAAGAAAATTAAATTAGCTTACGCGATGTAAACAAAACATAAACAATCAGTAAATTAGGCATTGCGATTGCAAAACAAATATCAATTATCAATTTGAAACCTACAAAAACATTAACAACACACATACGTAAGACTTCTATAACACAAATATGCAGCTTTCCGTACCATACATCATACATTAATACACAATAGTCACACAAACACAATCAAACTATAATTACGACATTGCGACGACATCAAGCATCCCATAACTGACTCACATACATAACAAATCAAGCATCCGTTGCAACACATACACTTCAACATAGCAACCACACTTTTAAAAGTTACAAATTTGGCTCCAAGAAGAATAAATAGGACACTGTTACTAATTACTATTCTTCTACAATTTATTAAATACATCTGTAATAAATCTATGAAGTTCCGATATGAATAATATTCACGTTTTTTATATTGTTATCGTTCTTTTGCGATATAAATAATATTCAAGTTATCATTTATATTCTGTTTTCCTTCATTAGCATTATAAAATAATATTCAAGTTATTTATATTGTTATTGTTCTTTCGCAATATAAATAATCTGTATTTTATGTAAGTAATTATTATAACACAAATAACCATCTTTCTTTCTCATATAGGTTATTTTATTTAGATAATTAAATACGTATTATATAATATCTTATATTAATTAAACAAACCGATATTTATCATTTATATTCTGTTATCGTTCTTTAGTGATACTGTATAAATAATATTCAAGTCATTTATATTGTAATCGTTCCTTAGCGATATAAATAACGTAAATTTAATATTAGGTTTGGAAAAATCCAGTTGCATAATACTGGTATTAGCTTTTCTTTTTGTATTATTACATTATACTATCTTGAACCACAATAAAATGAAAAGGAGTAACGAGGAATTGAACCTGAGACGTTGACATCTAAATTCCGACGTTCGTCCGCTGAGCTACGAGGGCAAAAGTGTGGAAACATTTTCGGAAAAATTGGCCCAATCACACTCTAAGATTTTCTGATGATTCGTAGAAGCTAGTCCAGGATGCGGGGGGCAAAGGCTAACTGAGATTTCCCGGTATCTGATCGGGTCAAACATCCTGATAGAATTAATATTTAACCCTTGCCGTGACTTTCGGTGAAGTCCGGAGGGCTCAATTAGTCAAATCACCTCTCCTCATCTCCACGCTTGGGGCCCCTGGAATTTAATAAGATGCGAAAGAAATAGTGGTGTGCGGAAAGCAACGGGATGTTACCGCATTTAGGCCTATCCTTCCCAAGAAAACCTGCAAACATGAACAAAGGAAGCTTTTAATAGAAGAATAAGAAGGATCATCTGCGGACCTCTGGAAAAAGAACCAAGGAAGAGACTAGTGAAGTGCTTTGTGTGGAGTGTGGCATTGTATGGGGAAGGAACATGGACATTACGACGAAATGAAGAGAAACGAATTGAAGCATTTGAAATGTGGATGTGGAGAAGAACGGTGCGTGTGAAGTGGATAGACAGAATAAGAAATAAAATTGTGTTTGAAAAAGTGAGTGGAGGAAGAATGATGCTGAAACTGATTAGAAAGAGAAAAAGGAATTGGTTGGGTCTCTGGTTGAAAAGAATAATAGACGACATTGGGATATGTGGATCATATGCGGAGACTAAGAGGAAGGCAGAAAATAGGAAAGATTGGAGATTGCTGGGTTTGCAATGAAAGACCTGCCCATGGACATAACACTTATGTATGTTCAGAATGCCTGGAATATCGTGTCTAAGAACAGTCGCTATTTGCAAAGACTAGTCAATTCCATGCCCACTCGACTGCAAGATAATCGAGATAAGAGGAAGATAGACTAAATATTGAATTGTGGCTTTTTGTTTTCTTTTTTGAACGCTTAATTGTTTGAATGTTTTAAGACCGACGCCAGTAAATTTGTTTTGTTTATGCCACGAAAGATATTTCCATTTGCAGCCACAATATCATAATGATAAAGTCATGGCATAATATATTAATGAACCTGATGTTAATTACTAAAATAATCGTAAAAGAGAAAGGAGCCATTATGTATAGTTTGTCTCTCTCAAAAACAGAACAAAAAATAACATAAAAAGCACGAGGCTGTAGTCGAACGCAGGACCTCATGGATAAGAGGCCTGAACGCTACCATTGCGCTATTGAATAACATACAGAATACTTCAGTTATAACTGTAGATATCAGGCAACGTGGTCCAACCACATGTAACATCGCCTGTCTCCGAATTGTAGCGAAGATACCCGAAGGGAACTTTGTTTCAGGAGAGCGGCCACTTTTTCTTTTGACAGCTGTACAGTGTTAAAGAATTTACAAGAGTGGTGTGCGTAACAATTGTTGTGATAAATGCGTTAGAAAATGTAATTTTGTAGTTAAAAAACGAAAAAAAAAAAAAAATCTGTACGAAGCAATTGTAGAACTGACAACACATTTTTAGCTTCAGAATATTAGCTACTTAAAGAAATGATAGTTCATTCTTTATCTGTAATATTCTTTTACCCTTAAAACTGAAGAATAATGGCGTTTTACAGACAATTTCATATTGGTGTAACTCTGAAAATATTGAGAATAGGACAAATGTTTATAGGACTTTTTTGCTCAGAATGTCTTCGGAAATAAGCTCCATATGGGACGGTAAATCCTCGTGAATCACTCTGTATATTATAGTAATATCGTTTTCATTTCAATCCAACCCGGCAGGAAGCGCTAGGCGGCGTTGACGATGACGTTGAACATAGGTTGGACAGGATTTTGAAAAAATGAATAAGAAATTTTAAAAATAATGCTACCGTTATAAAATGAGCAAAAAGTTGTATTCTTCAAATTTGTTTGACATTCCAGGACAAATATAACTCGATCCAGGACGCAAGACTCACCATTAAAATCCAGAACAGTTCTGAGAAACTGGGAACGTCTGGCAACCCTGTGCGCCTAATCATCTCATTTACTTTTTTCTTTATGTATACTTGTTTCATTTACATACAATGCAGAAGAAACGGCTATTACTTTATAATATTTTAGAAACATCTTCTTACGAACCATTTCTGTACCAAGGAATTGTCTAGATTTATTTAGGTATCCTCGTACACTTACACGCGTGTTGTACGTCAAATTTGTCTACACAATGACACTATTTATGTAACAGTAATAATTGTTGCTCAGATTCAGTGAACTCTTCTGCACGTCGTAGGTTAAAATAACTTCGTAATCTCACTTTTAATTCCAAAGTAAACTTTAAACTTTCGTTAAACGTTTTCAAAAAGGCTACTAAGGAGTTTGTGGTTTAAGAAATCACCTTGTTTCACACATCATATTTCTCCTTTGTCTAATTTAGTTTTGGGTTTGAAGTTGGACTAAAATAATGCTACAAGTAGGCCTATAAGTTTAATATCGTTTTCACCTATTCCTCAATTTTTGGAGACTAAATTTTGCATAACATTGTGTGTAACAATGTTAAATTAATGATACTGAATGGACGAATTTTAATCATGACAGAGGACGTGCACATGTACGTCGATTATTTTTAGAGTTCAGTTCACAAATTAATAACACGACTTTCACTTACCAATACAGTTCCGGGGTCCAGCTGAAAACGGAATGTAGCAATAGGGGTGTCTACCAGCACAGTTTTCTTGCAAAAATCGATCTGGATCAAATTTTTCCGGATCTGGAAAATGTTCCGGGTTCCGATGTAAAATGTATGGAATAAATGTAACATTAGTGCCGATCGGTATAGTGTAACCATCTGAAACAGAATAAATTTATAATTATATCATATTAAATTTAAAACTTATAATGAGAATAACGATGGCGAGACTGGAAATATATATTTTTAACGACAATTTTTTCTTATAGAGTCTGTATAACTATAGCACATAAAAGTTTAAGTAAAACATTAAAATGCATTACATATCGGTAGAGTCCTGCGTTTGCTTACTTTGAGTAGAAGTTATTTATGTACAGCGGTGGCAAAAAAAAAAAAAAAAAAAAAAAAAAAAAAAAAAAAAAAGACCGACGTAACGAAATGAGAAACTGTGCATGCCTCGCCCGCATTCACAAGATAGCGAGTAATCTATTGAAATTGTTGTAGTTTCGACTGCTGATGTAGCCCATTTCGAAACCCATTAGAAAATAAGCTGGTAAAATTCATGTTCTGGGAATAATAAGTTAATTAAGTAGTAAAATATCGGTGCAATGGAAAAGTAATGGGAATAAATTTGAATAAGGAACAAAAAGAAAGTTTCTTTCCCAGGGACGATTCGAACCACGAAAGTCTTTGTTACCAGTCTATCGTGCTGTCACTGTGAACAAGGCTCTGAAATCAGCTACAAGGGTCGAGCTTCACTCTGCGAGTCAGATCTGTTCAAGGCTATGAGGCCGTTTCCCCGCTCCCTTTCCTATGTTTACATCTGCTTATTCCTATGTCTGTGAGAATAGTACTCATGTACAAAATATACTATGACGTTAATAACAAACTAAATATTTCATTTAAAACCACCTTATGGGCAACAGCAGATTATTCTGGCAATAAGCACAACGCATCTAGATACCTTCTGGTTCATAATATATTTTTATCCAAAAACTAAAAACCAATGCTCATAGTTTTCCTGTTATTTACAGAGTTTTGAATATTTAAATTGCACTTTTTAAAAGATTATATACGGCATCTATAATTTCGTTGCTTACGCAAAATTTTGAGAAAACTACAGCACCTATCACGATGGGAAATGTCTCATTCTATTCGTTATTAACTCAAGAAATTTGCAAAAAAAAATTGTTTATACATTCCATAATATAAATAAGAAAGGCGTATAAAGAAGGCTTATGTTTTGTTCGTAAGGCTTCAGTGTTCTATGTATGCGTATTTTGGTTTCAATGTCATTTTATGTGACGCAGGATTTTATTATCGTAGTTATTGTGGTTAAGTTACATTGTTGTTTGGTGGTGTAGTGGTCTGCATACAAGTTACATTGTTGTATGGTGGTTTGGTGGTCTGGATACTGGACCTGTACGCAATGGGCTGGGGTTCAAGTACTGATGCGTGAAACCTTTTTATTGTTAAATTTATTTAACAAGAAATGTTTTAGTATATTAATTTGATTTATTAATTACTGCTGTGTTTAATGATATTAGGTTTTTGAAATCATAGCAAGTTAGCTGGTATAGTTGGCTTCATTGGAGGGTTAAGGTTCATTCACAATGAAAATTAAACATAACGTAAGCGTTAACTTAACGTTACAGTAATATCAAGAAGTCATACCATCATTTACGATGGGAACATAAACATAACAGCAAACATACATGGTAACCATGGAAACATAACAACGACGCCATTTTCTCTTATTCTGTCGTATACTTCAGCGCTCCACGATTGTGTTCTGTTTGCAAATGACGTAAGCATAAGCATGAAAGTTTGGAGTTTGCAAACTTTCATGTTAACATTTTACGGTAACGTTTATGTCAATGCTTATATGAATCATTGTGAATGATCTCATTTGGTAGCCTGGGCGCAAACTTGTGTGTTTATGTTACGGTTATGTCTAATTTTTATTGTGAATGGGCCTTTAGAGTCCTAAACAGTGTCAGTAATGGGAGGTTTTGTGTAGATCTATAGAAAAGACTCTGATTCAAATTCATGAAAGTATGCTTTACACCTATTTATCACGATGTTCAACTATTGTTCTCAACCAAGAGTGCAACGTGAAGTGAAAACGGTTTGTTACTTTCATCTAAATAACTACAATTTTAATTGAAGCGGTTTTTTTTTATTGGAGGGTACTTTTAAACCTCAATTAAGTTTATGTAAAGCAGGGGGATTTAGAAGATCATGAGATAGTTCCACATCAGTTTTTTGCATTTTTTTAAAGTGTAGTGCGGGGCATTCCATGTCAAATCAACACAAAAAAGTGGACTTTTCAACCCGACCACCTCAGATTTTCATTAAATTTGGTAGGATGGTAAAGAACCTTAAGTTAAGTAATTATGTAAAATTTTAGCCCTCATTAATGCACGATATCCCTACAGAAATTCTGTCAATAAGAAAAAAAAATGTAAAAATGTCGCATACAATGTCAACAAAAATAATTCATAACTTCTCTTCTAATTGAGGTAGGATCTTAAACTTGGGCTTATTTTAAAGCTAAGGGATCATACGTTTCAATAAAAATAGGTTTGCATCAAAGTAATGAATTCTTTATTGAATAGTCACGTGAAACACATTTTAACATTGAATATCTATAAATGCAGGATATAAATTATTTCGCGAAAAATGTATGTTATAGAGGTAAGAGTATTCTCCCCTTGGTGTAAGTTTCATTTTGGAAACGTTTCAGGAATATCAGTAAAAAATATATCAATATATTGGTTTGTAGCACTTAACCCCGTCTTACACCAACACTGCATGCGCACGAGTTCCTACTTGTCTGATAAGCTGCGTCATCGATCTGTCAGGCCGCCATGAGTGGCAGTTTATACAATACAGTCTTCAATTTATACAAAACGTGCAATCTGTTTCAATTGCAGTGTCGTTAGTTTTCGTAGTATGTGGTAGTTTTGTGCGATGTAATGGAGTCGCGTTTTAAGTTATAGGCCTATGTTTGCTGCAATCCCTTCGAGAAATCAGGGCACTGTAATTAGAGGAAAAATTTAAGAAGTGTTATATCGTGGATGCTTAATGTATTTCCTGATTTAAAACAGGACCAAAAGGTGTGCGCTATGTGTCGCAAAGAAATAAAAATATAATATGATGCTGTTACGTAGAATCCTCATAATGACTCTAGTAATGAAGAATACGTCGACTCTACAGCAAATGTAAGTTCATTAAATACAAGTCTTTTTGACCAAGGTGTGTTCCTTATTAAACAAGAAAGGCTACAACAAGAGAAATATAAGATACAGAAATTTGATAATATTGTAAAAGATAAAGTCTTCGATATAAAGATGCCGAGGAACCAGGACCTTTCTGATTCTGAAATTTTGTCTCAGTTGTAGGAAAATTTTCAAAATTCAGGTAAAAGTGAGAAAATCACCAGTTTAACACTACTACCTAAAAGCTGCAGCGTAAATAATATAAAAAAGAGTTTCTTTCAGCTTTCGAATACATAATTCGGAAAGCCAAAGTCCTGGCAAAGGGAAAGGGAATTTTGTGTTCACCAAATCCGAAACCTGGAAAACCCTTGCTCGCGGCTGTTGCCGATAAAGTTAAAGAATTCTGTTATTCTGACGAGATAAGCAGAATGATGCCTGGTAAGAAATATTTGTTGCGATTAGAGAATCAGGGAGTAAATCACATGAGCAGAAATTAATTATATGCAGTGTTTAAAAATTCTAACCCTGACAAAGAAATTGTATTCTAGCTGGAGTTAGTGGACTATACTGTCTGTGTTTGTGTCCTATCAAAATGTAAAACTTATGCCGGAAGCAATTTATTAAAGTTTCAGGTTTACGTGGATTTCAAGAAAATTTTTCTTTATACTTTCCAACTTAACATTTCTTGGCTACTATGGTGTGCAATCCTCCTCATATAAATTGCTTGTTCAGGAAATGTACAGAATGTCCTGAACCATTCAAAATAAGAGAGGGTTTAGAGAAAGGTTTCGTATAAAACTGCAGTGAATCAGTGACCTACAAGCAGTGGATGACGACTGACCGATCAACGCTTGAGACTATAATGAAACCCACAGACAAATTTTTCGACTGTCTCTTGGAGAAACTTGGTGATTTACTGACTCACTCATTTATATCATCTGAACAAAGTAAGTTTCTACGTGATATGAAATCATTTCTACAGCCATGCCTGCTTGTTGTGTTATGCGACTTCGCTGAAAACTATTATTTCGTAATCCAAGATGAAATTCAGTCATATCACAGGACTAATGTGCAGACAACCATTCATACTTTCATAATATATCATAACGAATCGTCATCCGATACAGTCTCTATTAAAAATCTGGTAACAATTTCACACTGCCCGAAATATGACACTATAGCTGTACATCTGTTTCAAAAATACCTAATGGAGTCATTAAAACAAACATCTGTAATTCACCACAAAAATTATGTATTTCTCCGATGGATTCTCTGCTCAGTATAAAAATAGAACAAAAATTTCCTGAACCTCACATTACATGAAGAAGATTTTGGATTTCCAACAGAATTGCATTATTTTTGCATATCGCATGGCAAAAGAGCATGCGACGTTGTAGGTGGGACACTTAAAAGGTTTGCGGCTTGTGCTAGTTTGCAGAGACCATCTGATAAACAAATAACAACACCTAGGGAATTGTACGACTGGACAAGGCATCATCTCCCAAACATTAATACCGTTTATGTGACTAAAAAAGGCTATACTGAAGAGGAAAAAATGCTTGCTCTTCGATTTGCAAAATCCACCGTAGTGCCTGGAACACAAGTTTCATATAGTCCTGCTGTTTAGGATGGGTATTATACTTGCTAAGCAGTTTTAAAATGCAGTTGAAACAACGCAGCATCCTGTCTGGAAAGATGATCAGGCTATTTCATCTCAGCAATGAAAGGTAAGCATTTCTTACAGAACTTCAGGTTTAACAAAATCCATGTGACAATCATTTATTTGAGGTAATAATTTTAAAAAATTCGAATTATTTACTACATGTTAAATTACATAGCGACATTCAAGAATATGATCAAATATAATTAAATACAACGAATGTGTGGGACATAATTATCGCGACTTATACGGTTAGCTTACACTTGCTGTGACATAATAATTTTTATATTTATAACCTATGAAGATTCCAAGTTGAAACTTATCAGTTCATTATATCACTAATTGAGGCGTACTATATATTTTTTTTCATTAAAATAGAACCCCGCATTTTTAATATGAATATATGAAAATTGTTTCACCATGTTTTTTTAGTGTAATTGAATACATGCAGAAAACAATATAAGTAATAAAAACTATCACATATTAAGAATGTGTCACCCAATTTTTGTAAATTTATCTGGAGACGTTGTTGAGATATATAATTTTAATTGAAGCGGCGTGCTTACCAAAATGTGAGTTTTCTTCATGTTTAAAACGCCACTGACAGAAAACGAAAAGCACAGGACATATGAAACTCGGCAGTTTTAGTTAGCACGGCCGGTCAAACAAACCCTCAAATTTTGAAAGAAATCTGAGTCGGTCGGGTTGAGTGCCTTGTTGATTTGATATGGAATGACCCGTGCATAACCCATTTCGAAATATGAGAGGCCGACAACATTTTGAGGACAGACGTATTGCAAATTTATAAACGGTCGAGCAGGCAATTTAAACTTGAGACAAGGTAATGGTGTAGTCCATAATGAGTGGCCTTAGAGGAAGACCAGCAAGACAAGGCCGCGTATTTCGAAATGTGAGAGACCGAAACATTTTGAGAACAGACGTGTTGCAAATTTATATAACGGTCGAAGAGGCAATTTAAAAGTTCAGACAGATTTTATTGGATGGAAATGTAGTAACTGAACATAGCGTAGGAGGAATGAATATCCAGTGTGTGCATTGCCATGCTTACCATTATGCAGATGAGGAAACAAAAGTCATTTCAATTTTTGCTCTCAAAATGGACTCCTTTTCATACGAGAACCAGCAATAAATGAGGAACTGAAATAATTACTTAAAAATTATAATCATGTAAAGAATATTCGTCGGTATAACAATGCAGTTACATCTGCTTCATTTTCTGCTACCAAAAAAAATATATTCCAGGTAATGGCGCATACTTTTTAAAATCCAGGGACAGGTTTACCGATACATCTCGGATTTATTACCAGTTTCTGGCGAAAAATCTTCTCATGGTCAATTGTACTTTTTAGATTCCTATATATGTATAGGTCGTCCTGAAAATAATGATTTGAAAAGGTCAGTACTGACATCCCTCTCAGATATTCTGGCTAATAATACTTTTGCTCAAGCATACAACAATGCAGTTGAAGTCATGTGAAATGAAAATGCAGGAAAAAGCCTGGACTTGCCTTTTGTTGATAGCATTTCTATGGACAAGCGGCGATTCAATAAACCCACAGCAAGTGAAATTACAGGCGTATTTAGTTCTTTTTTTAGAAAGGGAACCTACTGGTAATGGTCATGTTGATGTTACAACCGGCAGGATGGACTAAAATTACTGTCTTTTTTGAGTCCTCACTGTGACCCCATGTTATATTCACTACTGTTTTCTTACGGAGATGCAGGATGGGACCCTAAAATGTCTCATAATGGTCCACGAAGACAAAGGAAACGTGAATGATTATGTTACAATTTGCATGCTATCGATTTGCAATTCGAGGGATATTTTCATACATTTGCCATTCTAAAAACCTATTTCAACAATATATTGTTCATTTGTATATTAGAGTTGAAGGTGGAATATTGAATTATATTCGACATCATGGGTCTGATCTCAGAGTTGAATATTACAAAGGATTGCAGGATTTTGTAATGCAGCGAGCCCAATTGCAAAGCCTTATTTTAGGAAAAATTATTGTATTTCCATCTTCGTTTGAGGGTAGTCCACGTAATATGAGTTTGAGGTATCAGGGTACAATGTCAATTGTACGCAAATTTGGAAACCTAGACATCTTTTTAACAATGACCTGCAGTCCTAATTGGCCAGAAATAATTTCTGAGCTTCCTGCCAATATGAAATCAGCTGATCGCCCTAATATTGTTTCTCGAGTGTTTCGCTGTAAACTTAATGAGTTGAAAAATGACATTAATAATAATGAATTTAGAATAGTTATCGCCCATGTATATGTTATAGAATTCCAGAATCGTGGATTGTCACATTGCCATATGCTTTTAATAATCTAAGAAGAAATAAAATTTCGAGAACCATCTGATATTGACCTGTGTGTGTGTGTGTGTGTGTGCGTGCATGTGCGTACGTGTGTGCTGAAATTCCAGACCCAGTACATTTTCCAAAACTTCACAACTATGTTCTATCAAGTATAATTCATGGGCCCTAAGGTGTTCGCAATCCTAATACACCTGGCATAGTTGATGGACAAGCAAAAAGAATTACCAGAAAGATTTCTCGGAAGAAACGGTTAAAAACCATAATAGTTATCCTAAATACCGGAGACGAAACAATGGAATGCAAGTACAGAAAAGAGTCCACAAAATTGACAACCGTGATGTTCCTTATAATTCATTTTTACTGTTAAGGTACTATGCTCATACAAAACTCGAAATTTGCTCCAGTGTACGTTCAGTGAAATATCTATTTAAATATGTCTATAAAGGCTATGACTCCTCATGCATTGCATTTGTGAGAAGTATCAATTATGGTCGACAACTACAATAATGATGAAATTGTAAACTATGCTAAAATGCGATTTTTCAGTTCCCATGAATGCATTTGGCGTCTTCAATCTAACGAACTGCATAAGCAATCACATACAATTATTCATTTAGGAGTCCATGAGAATGGATATCACAATGTGTACTTTCGAGAAGGGAATGAACATATTGCAATTCAAGCTTCAGAATTAAAATGCACAACATTAACAGCATGGTTTGACTTAAACCAACGAGATCCAAATGCTCGCCAATATCTGTATACTGACATTCCACAGCATTACAGAATTGTGGACAATAAATTAGTTCCACGCCAAAGAGAGTGTACCAAAATAAGAGGAAGAATATACGCTGTTGCTCCAAATGATAATTTATTTCACATACGGATGTTACTGCTTCACGTTAAAGGAACTACATGCTTTGCAGATTTGCGCAGGTACAATGTATAACCAATGAAACATTCAAAGAAACTGCTGTTGCACGTGGATTACTTGAAAATGATACTGAGTGGCACAATTGTTTGGAAGAAGTGCAGAGAACACACATATAGCGCCAATTGCAATATCTATTTGCGTACATTTGCTGCTTCTGTCAGCCAACATCACCCTATGAATAATTGTGAAAACTTATAAAATTCCTGTGACGGAAGATATGGAAGAGCTTGCCGGACATACAGTAGAAGATGCAGCTTTACAGTACATCGACCAAATTTTAAGAATTAATGGTTTAGATTTCAAGGAAATGGTCTTTCAGTATCAAATACTTTGTTGCTTAACCAGCCTGCATACAATGACAGACAAGAAGCTGTTCTTTGTGTTCATAATATGTATAGCAAGCTCAATGAAGAACAGAAGTTTATAGTTAATGGAATTATAGGTGCAATAACTGGTGAAACTGAAGATTAATTATTCTTCTTAAAAGCATCAAGAGGATGTGGCAGGACCTTTGTTTATTGATGCATTTTGAGTATTGTTAAAAGGTCGCGTTTATACCGCATTGACAGCTGCTTGGACAGGCATAGCTGCTCTACTTTTGAACGGGGGAACTGCACTTCATCGATTGTTTGGCCTTCCTATTCCTATAACATCTCCGTCAGTTTCTTTCATCAAGTCTAACTTTGAAAGAACTATGATTTTACGTCAATCATCTATTATTCTCATTGATGAAGCATCGATGATACCTGCTATAAGAGGTGGCTTGTGTAGACCGTTTGCTAAGAGATATGAAATGTAACGATCAATCGTTAGATAATATTCCAATGAGTGGGAAAGTTATTCTTTTCTATGGTGATTTCAGGAAGGTATTGCCAGTGGTGCCAACGTCAAGCCGAGTTAAAATCCTGGAATCCTGCTTTCAGATCCTGTAATTCCTGCATTATTCATTTGACTCAAAATATGCGAGCCAATGTCAATGAACGAGCATTTTCTGAGTGATTACTTCAATTAGAAATGGAACACATCACTCTAATAACAATCTCGATGAAAATATTAACATTCGAAACAATTTTAGGTATATGCAAGGAAGACTCGGTTGTCAGCCTGGTTTTTGGTAATTCATTAAATGCTGGTATCGTTTACGAATATTCGACCCGAGTTATTGTGCGTCCTCTCAATGATAATTGTTATGAAATCAATAAGGAAGTGATGCATTTAATTACAGGTGATTGCAATCTCGACTCTATCATCACAGATGGCCCGGTAGAAAAGTTAAACATACCATTAGAATATCTGAATTCCATTAAACACCCTTAGAAATGCCACTATACAAACTCATCCTCAAAGTTGGTGCAATTGTTATGCTCGTCAGGAATATGAACTTGGGCTCTGGCTTAGATAATTAAGTTCGCATAATGGTACGTGGCTTAATGGAAAAATCTGTGAAACTTTAAATTATTTAAGCTGCTGGAAAGGGAAACATTGTTTTTATGCCAAGGATAAAGCTAATTTCTACTCATCCAAATATGCCTTTCTCAAAGACAAGGTTGTAGTTCCCATTAAGGATGTCATTTGCTATGACCATCAACAAGGCACAACAGAAGACATTATATATTATATTAAAATCAAGATTTTATTCAGTCAATCACTTATCAGTTATCAATGACAGAAAATTCTGTTACATTGAAAAGTATAATTGGTAAAAGTTATCACGAATATTTTCGACCTGCCTAGAGGTCATCGTCAGGTGATATTTTTAGCATACAATATTTAAAAAACTAGGTGAGTTTTAAATACATTTGAACACTTATAACCATGTTTGCTTGACATAAATTGGTGGGTAACATACATTAAATGACATATACATTAAATCTTCCATAGATCATTTTGCGATACGAACATTAAAGCACATGCAATGTGTTTAAAACATAAATTCAATTGAATTCGTTTAAAAATTGTTCAATGTTTTATGACTAAAACTGTTCAGTATGATGTTGGAAGACTATGGATTATTCTCGACCTGTATAGCGAAATCTTCAGTTGTAATTAAGCAAACAATATTTAAAACTAGATGAATGTTTAAAATACATTTAGCACTATATAACATTGTGTGCTTAACATAAATATTGAAGTGACATATATAATGTTAATTGACATATAGGTTGTCTTCATTGATCGTAATTGTGATACAATGTTAATCACATATGATGTGTTTAAAATATGTAGTCAATCGTTTTAGATTGTTCAGAAAATGTTGACTAAAGCAGCTCAGTATGATGTTAAGCTATGAAGAAATGTGGAGAATTCTCAGTCTGAGTCGCCGTGATGAGGCGTTTTTCTGAAAAAATTGATGATCGGAAAGTCAGTATATTTTGAAAAAAATTGAAATAATTGAAAGGTTAAGGCCTTGAAAGCCTTTAGAATCAATACTCACAAGTGATGTACGTGGAGGGTTTCTTAGCGATGAGGCCCACTCATCCCGGCGTTACAAGACAGACTGAGCGGTTAAGTTAAGAGAAAGGTACGTAGAGAGGCGACATAGTAAACTAGTCGATGAGCTGTTTACTCTGCGATACGGTACAGGGGGTTGTGCAAGTTAGGTATTTGTTCGTTAAGTAATTGTATATTGTTATTATGATTTTTTACTATGAAAAACTCTTCCGCCGTACTGATAAGGTGTGGATTATTTACTGTCTTTAATATTTTCAAAGTTTTATGAATACTATTGAGTTCATGGCCAGAATCAATGAGATGAGTGGCAAATTTTGATTTATTTCTGTTATTAAAGAAATCCGATTTATGTTCTTTAAACCTAGTTGAAAATTTCGTTTTGTCTGGCCTATATATTTCTTATTACAATTTTTACAGTCCAATTGATATATACCACTTTGTGAAAATCTGTTCTTTTTTCTGAATCTATTAGGAATTATATTATTTAATTTATTGTTAGTTCAATATGTGATATTTATATTTTATTTTTTTTTAAAGCTGAAATTTGATTGTTGACTTCTCCAAAATATGTCATAGGATGCCGAGTGGTGACTTTTTTGGATTCTATCACCTGAAGATGACCTCTAGGCAGGTCGAAAATATTCGTGATAACTTTTACCAATTGTACTTTTCAATGTAACAGAATTTTCTGTCATTGATAACTGATAATGATTGACTGAATAAAATCTTGATTTTAATATAATCTCATAAAACTTATCTGACATTCAACATGACTTTTAAATTTACAACAGAAGACATTTAAGAAACTTGGCATCTACCTTTCTAAGCCTGTGTTCACCCACGGACAATTGTATATTGTACTCAGCAGTATCAAGAATCCACAAGCTATACAAGTCGTCATTAGAAATACAAGTTAACAAGGCCGAAATAGTGACATAGCAAATACAGGAAACAAAGAACAAAGAAATATTGTAATACAAGTCTCATTCTAATTGTGTCAAGTTGTTTTTCAATCAGTGTTGTGTTTGACTCAATTTCTCGCATATGCAGTATGTAAAGTTAGATTTTATACAAGGAATTGTGTTTGGGTCGAATTGCTGCCTTCAGTGACATTGTACAAAGGTATTGTGGTCTTTATTGCTTATATTGCTTATATTGCTTTATTGCCAATATACAAGCAGCTATTGTTGCTTCAGGCCACTAGTATGTATATATATGTATATATATATATATATATATAAGTTCAGAAGTAAATAATATGACATGTTATCGAAAGAATTGAAATTTGAATATTCACAATTGAAAATAAGTTAATATTTAAATACAGTATATAAATATAAAATATATTTCGCACCTGATGTTTCAACTTTCGAACACTTGAAAATGTGTGTAGAATTTTGTTTTTGTCTCCATGCTATACTATCTCTTGTCAGATTGTATAAATTAATAATTGATATTTGTTTTACATGTGAACGTTGTAACTGGATACAGCTTATGAATAAATTAATTAATGAATATATGAATAACGAAATAAATAAATAAATTACACTGACTACTTTCTTCGTGTTTAGTTTCAGCATGTTGACTGCCTTACTTAACTGTGTGCATGGGGCTCAATGCCACTGTTCTATACCGCTTAACGCAACTACAGTGTTGCGAGTTGTTTGATGATTCTATGTAACCAAACGGAGGACTCTATATATCAGTAAGTAAACTAAACAAATACGTAAATATACAAAGTGGACTAAGGCAGTTCAAATATATTTTTGAGAAAAACAAACAAATATTCATTTTGTGTAATGAGAGCAAATGAGGAAATATGTTAAGATTTAAAATAGAGCCAGTAATTAAAAAATGAAACAATACATAAATTTTGAGAATAAACTAAAATGTAATGCCTAGAACAGTAATATAGTGCTAACAGAAGCTTACAAGCGAAAATTATACTTATGAAGAGACTACTGAATAAGATGAATACATGTATACTTAAAGACTATACTGTAATTATACAGTGCAATATTGTGCAATTCGTGTTTGAAAAAATATCATTTATTATAATTATAATAATAATGATAATGATAATAATAATAATAATAATAATAATATTATTATTATTATTATTATTATTATTATTATTATTATTATTACAAATAATGAATTATCATTAAAGAAAGAAACAAATATTCAATATAATATACATAAGTAAGAAAATGTTTGACAAAATGCATAATAACATACATAATTGAAACTAGAACTAATGGAAGTAATATGTGCAACAAAACATGCGTATCAGTCAACCAGAAGAAGTCTTACACACTAACACATTTTCATTTATAAGTGTGATGGTATAAATATTTACTGGAATATAATCTAGTATTGAAATGCAATTTTAAAGAACGTATTTCACCGAGGACCTATATGACATTAATAAGATGTTTAAGGGAGATAATAAAAGCACGAATTTTAGTCAAATTCTTATCTCATATTTAATCCCATCCTTCCACAATGCTCAGACAGCGATGTTTCATATCCTTTGGCCTATAAATAGCACTACATTAGTATTAGTGGTAGTGGTGGCAATAGAAGCAGTATATTAGTAGTGATAGGCTAATAGTTGCAAGTAGTAATTGTAGTTGTGGTAGTTGCAATACTAGGAGCGCTTTCTGAATAAGAAGGCATATAAGGCGGAGCTAGTTCAGGCCGGTCTATCTCGAATAGCCAGTGACAGTGAGGCGGTGTTGCCTAGTTAAATCGTCGCGAAGTCTCGCTGAAGCGTCGCGTATTAGTTTCTTTCTTGCGCGCACAATACTTATGGCTAGGAATGAATTTTAATCTATGCCATTCGATAGAACTCCAAATTCTGAATCCAACAGTACAAGAATGGCAATTGTATGTCAACTGGTTCGCGTGTTATCGCTAAACAGAGATATCCAACCTACAGCATAGAACATGCTCTGAATTAAGTCTCTGTAAATGAAGATAGAATCTGTTTATTTTCAAATTCAGATGTGGATTATTTTCTCTTGTGTGATGTGTAACTTACCGTAACAATGTCTCTTGAAGGGATTGCAATTGGCTTCGGTGTTTCATCTGTTATACGCAAAAGGATAGTCCTACAATCACAATCGAGGAGTATGGTATTTTTGTATATAATTTTTTTTAAAGGACTAACTTACGATGCACTGCGTGTCAGTTCTTCACAAACAAAGAATCTGACTGTAGAGGCGTGTGGTTTAGAAGTGCATACGTTATCTCATATTCTCGGAAAGGACAAAGAGACAATTAAAATAGGTGGTATACTTGAATTTACCTCTCTTGGAAAATAACGCAAAACAAACGTGTTAATTATTTGTACAATTTTCAGAACCGTGTATTACTTCATCGTACGATATTTGAAATACATTAGTAGTATGTGTTAGCAGTGCCATTATAATAGAACGTGGAAAGAAGAAGAAAGCTGAGAATAACCATAGGTACGATTTTCACTTTTCATTGGAATATTATACATGGTATAAGACGAAATATTGCATTAACATATGAGATATTTGGATGATATTGTAAACCTAAACACTCCTGCCTCTTTTTCCATGAATTATACGAAGAGCATTAACAACATTCTTCCTTAAGAATATTAGAAAACTTTATAAAATGAAGCACATTAACTACATTTCACTTTTAAAATAAATACAGGCATGCTAGAAACGAGGAGATTTTATAATTCCAAAACTCAATTTCTATTTTAAACACCTTTCGTTATATATATTACACTTTATACGTTCTTTTCTAATATAATAATAATAATAATAATAATAATAATAATAATAATAATAATAATGATTTATTTAACCTGGCAGAGTTAAGGCCATACGGCCATCTCTAACACTCAACCAGGAGTAAAGACTGCGTTAAAAACACTACAAATTTACAAAGTACACTACAATTTTACACACAAAACTGAATAAGATAATAATAATAAAATGTAAACAACAAATAAGAAGAAATCAGACATAATAATTATATAACATACAGAAAGAAAGAAAGAAAGAAAGAAAAAAAGCATAATAATATGTGAACAGCAGGTCAAAATAAATGAGGCATACAAATTATATAAAAAATAAGACAATTATTCATAATAATAATAGTAATAATAATAAAATAATGATAAAAATAAGAATACTAATAATAATAACAATAGCAATAATAATAATAGTAATAATACTAATAGTAGTAATAAAATAGTGCAGTACAAAGTATACAGTGAATACAATATTTCTAAGTACACACAATAAGGAAAATTAAGATTATATATAGCTCAACTTATCACATTAGAGATATACCATTATCGGAAAATGTGAAAACAAAAATATAAAATAAGTTGAATATCACTATAACATAAAAAAAATGTGAATACGTGGAAACATGCAATACAACACTTGTCATAATAGTAAGTTAGTTTGGCAACTCGTCATAAGATAATTTTCTAACTTGGATTTGAAAGATTTCAATGTTCGGCAGCCCTTGACTTCAGGCGGCAGAGAGTTCCAGTGACGAGAGGTAGCAACATTGAAAGATGAGGAATACAGAGACGATGTGTGAAATGGAATTTCTAGCGTGTTATCGCGTTGTGATCAAGTATTAATATTATGATAGCGAGAGAGAATATGAAATCGAGTGAATAAATAATAGGGGGATGAAGTGTGCATAATTCGATATAAGAGAGAAAGTGAGTGCAGATTTTTCCTCTCATGTAACCTAAGCCATGATAACTTTTCGAAAGAAGGTGAGATATGATCATAGTATCGAACATTACAAATGAAGCGGACGCACGCGTTATGAACACGCTGTACTTTCTGAGCGGAATCAATCCTGAGATCACTGAACAAAACGTCACAATAATCGAAGTGAGGTAGAATGAGTGTCTCTACCAGCGTCTGTTTCAATTTAGATGGATAATGATAAAATCTTTTTAGTGAATGGAGAATAGAGAATGCCTTCTTACATGTATATTTAATATGCTTATCCCAATTGAGATTAGATTCGAAATGCACTCCGAGATTTTTTACGGTAGAGCTAAACGGGATGATTGTTTTATTCAGTTTCACAGGTGGAATATTCAGTTCGTTGACTTCAGGAATTAATCTACGGTTCGCGAACAGAATAGCCTGTGATATACATGCGTTTAGGTTAAGTCCAAATTGTTGAGACCAGGAAGAGATGGAATCAAGATCTTCATTAAGACTATTAATGCTATCATTTAGTGCATCAGGACGGGCTGAAATATACAATTGAACGTCGTCTGCATATATTTGATATCTGCAGTGCTTTAATGAGTTAGAAATTCCATTTATATAAATAGAGAAGAGCAAGGGGCCTAATACTGATCCCTGAGGAACTCCTGTGTCTACAGTACGCCAGGATGAGAAACGATTATTAGATATGACACGCTGCTGGCGGCCAGTAAGGTAGGAGTACATCCAGGTGATAGCACTATCAGAAAGGTGTAGCGTTTGTAGTTTAGTCAATAGTAGATCGAAGTTAACAGAATCAAAGGCTTTGCTGTAGTCCAATAAAACTAGTACAGTAGCCTGTCGTTTATCCATGGCTGCGCGTATGTCTTCAATAACATTCAACAAAGCAGTAGAAGTGCTATGGCCATTTCTGAATCCTGATTGTAAAGGGTCTAAAAGATTAAATTCTATTAGGTAGTCTGACAACTGCTTATGAATGATGCGTTCCACAGCTTTAGATAAAACTGGAAGAATGGAGATTGGCCTATAGTCTTTTGCAGAAGTAGGTGAATTTATTTTAGGAAGTGGGCGTACCAAAGCTGTTTTCCAGAGTTGCGGATAAACAGACGTGATAATTGAAGAATTGAAAATGAGTTATTACGGGAAGCACGACATCGACTAACTTATTGATAAAGACTATGCTTATGTTATCAGTGCCTTGTGCTTTAGATTTAATGCTTTTAAGAGCCCTTCTTACTTCAGAATCAGTAATGTGCGAGAAGAAAAATTTTTCGCGAGAAGGAGGAGGATTAGCTAGGAGAGTATTAATTCTATTTAGTTTTGACTGTTTTTCAGGTCGTATAGTGGGAGTTGAAGTAAAGTAGTCATTGAGTTTATCAAGTGGTATGTTTATGACTTCAGCTTCTGTTGCTTTCTTCCCTAATCCCATATCACGTAAGTTATTCCAAAGACACCGCGGGGGAATGGACGGGTCGACGAGACTCAGGGCGTAACGGCGTTTAGCATTCCTAATACATTGTGTGATTTTGTTTCTAATTTTTTTGTAGTTGTTAAAGTTTTCGGCAGATTTGTTGTGTCTGTACGTCCGGAAAACAGCGCCACGTGACGTCATAAGATTACGAATACTGTCATTCAGCCATGGGGCAGGTCGGCGAGTGACACGTCTCTTCTTTAAAGGTGCATGTTTGTCGAATAATTGTATTACCATGTCATTAAAGGTGGCAACTTTTTCGTCAACTGTGATTAAATTAAAAATAGTATGCCATGGCATTTGTAGGGCGTCAGAAGTTAGTTGGTCGTTGTCAATGCCTTTTAGATCTCTGTAAGTAATTACCTTAGCTGCATTTTTTGGGCACTGAAGAGAGTACTCGGCAAAAATAAGATCATGTCCGGATATTCCCGGAACTGGTAACTGTCCTGAGGTTAGAATTCTATCAGAATTATTCGTAATGATTAGGTCAATTAAAGTATCGGAAGTAGGTGTGTGATGGGTAGGATTGAGTGGAAGAATTGTTAGATTGAAAGTTTCGAACAAATTACGGAGTTGATTAGTCCCATTTGATCTGACAGCCAGAAGATTAATATTGAAATCCCCCATAACTAAGATATGTTCATATTGCGGTAAAAGATCGGCTAACGGGCTTTCTAAATCGGATAAATGTCCAGCTTTGGGAGGCTTATAAATAACTGCTAAGAGACATTTATGAAGACTTGCTTGTATTTCTACGAACAAATATTCGGGTCGTAATGCATTGCCTTGTGATTTTAGAATAATTTTAGGGTCTAGATCATTCCTAATATATGCGCAAACTCCACCCCCTCGTTTGTATAATATGTCATTTCTACATAACGTATAGCCGTTTAAGTGAACGAGTGAGGAAGACAATGAGGGTTTTAGTCACGTCTCGCTAACAAGAATACATTGGACATCTATATTAGTGAAAATAGAAGAGAATTCCTGGAAGTGTGGAATAAGGCTTTGAGAATTTAAATGTGCTATTTTCAAAGATTTGGGATCAGGTGAGAAAGACTGCTTTAACAGCTGAGAGGTAGATAATAGAGGGGTTGGGGAGGATGACAGACAAGTGGATAGAGTTGCGGGAACAGGTTTTCGACAGTGAGGAGGGTCGGGGAGGCTAGAGTCGCCATCAGCCAGAGGGCATGCCACAATATATTAACGCAGAGCAGTGTATATTGGAGAGTACCGCATTCTTTTGATCCGACAAATGCCGCCGCGGCAGCCATATTTACTCCTGCGGAGAGACTGTACAAGCAAAGACTTGCGTAGGAACAGCGGTTTCTAGTGCGATATTTCATTGTTATCTTGAAGAATGCCGTGTTGTCGTGCAGTTAATCAATGTGTAATCAATTGTCGATGTACAAAATTAGCACTTAGTCACAAACAAGAGGAGCAATATTCTTCAATGATTAATTTCTCAATGACATAATATTTTCACTGCGGGCTAAAGCAAGGAGATGCACTATCACCTTTACATTTTAACTTCGCTCTAGAATATGCCATTAGGTAAGTTCAGGATAGCAGAGAGGATTTGGAATTGAACGGCCTACTGCTTCTTGTATATGCGGATGACATGAATATGTTAGAGGAAATCCACAAAAAATTAGGGAAAACACGGGAATTGAAGCAAGTAAAGCGATAGGTTTGGAAGTAAATCCCGAAAAGACAAAGTATATGATTACATCTCGTGACCAGAATATTAATCGAAATGGAAATACAATATAAAAATTAGAAATTTATCCTTCAAAGGGGTAGAAAAATTCAAATAACTTTGGAGCACCAGTAACAAATATAAATGACATTCGGGAGGAAATTAAACGCAGAATTAGCATGGAAAATGCCTCTTATTATTCGGTTGAGAAGATTTTGTCATCTAGTCTGCTGTCAAAAAGTCTTATATTTCCGGTTGTTCTGTATGGGTGTGAAACTTGGACTCTCACTTTGAGAGAGGAACGGAGGATATGGTTGTTTGAGAATAAGGTAATTAGGAAAATATTTGGGGCTAAGAGGAATGAAGTTCAGGAGAATGGGGAAAGTTACACAACGGAGAACTTCACGCAATGTATTCTTCACCTGACATAATTAGGAACATTAAATCCAGACGTTTGAGATGGACAGGACATATAGCAAGTATGGGCGAATCCAGAAATGCATAGCCTATAGAGTGTTAGTTGGGAAGCCGGAGGGGAAAGATCTTTGGGAAGGCCGAGACGTAGATAGGAGGATAATATTAAAATGGATTTGAGGGAGGTGGAAAATGATGATAGAGACTGTATTAATCTTGCACAGAATAGGGACCGATGTGGAGCTTATGTGAGGGCGGCGATGAACCTCCGAGTTCCTTAGACGCCGTAAGTAAGTAATGACATAATATTTATAATTGAAAACATCAAGGTGGGCAAAAGCGGACGTTAGAAACCATTCCAAACTGGTATAATACTGGTAACAAAAAACAGTTCTTGATTCTCAAAAAAGTTGTCATAATAAAGCGAACTTCAAATATCTTATGCTAGATAGACCGACGCAGGATGCGTTAGAAAATTTATTTTCTACTTTCCAGTCCATAAATCCAATCCCGGATGCAAAAGAATTCAAAACTGCATTACGATTTCTCAATTTTTCTCATAAACGGAGCATGGATATTACGCAGTTTGCGATTCTGAACTATTAGTTTGGTTTCTAAGTACAGATGTAAGTAAACCCGAAGCAGAAAGGTCTAGTGAAGATGAATGTGAGCAAAAGGAAATTGACATAGGCTAAATTGTAATTTAATTGAAAACATAAATATTAACTTGAGTGAACAACAAGCTCTTTACTACTTGTTGGGATCAGTTTTGTTCAAAATAAAACAAAATATGTTATAGGCATATCGTATTTGTGAAAACTGTTTTTCATCTCTAATAGTAATAACTGATAACAGGGATGGATCTGTAAATTTTATTAGCACATTAGTGACTCTCAAGTCGTACAAGGATATGTCACTTGTATACCCTTGTAAATCTGTAAATGTAGAAAAATGTGTAACGTTGGTAGAAAATGAGTTTACAGTAAAGGATTTGAAGTCTTTAATTATTAACACTTCAACTCATACGTTCCCAACTTGTCATAATATTTTTGAAAAAGTCTTATCACTGTATTTTAGAACTAGAATGTAGGCCTGTTTATTGTTAAGAAAATCGTCTGTTATAGCAAATGCACTACAGCAATCTGCTAAATGGTGGCAGTCGAAGTGTTGGTACGAGAACTGCATAGAAAATTGCTGATGTTATCCCTATTGAAATGGACATTATATAAATAATAAAGTGTTATCTCTAATCAGTCATTCCACTATGACAATAATGTTTATTAATCCTCGTCTCCTGTATTCAATAAACCATAACAACATGTATGATATCGCCTTTAATGACCTTCCTTCTAGCATTACTGCTTATGCATCTGTGCCGAGCCAGGAGTAAATATGGCTGCCGCCGCCGAGAATGCGGTACTCTCTAATATACACTGCTCTGTATTAACGATATTATTGGATTACGGGCCAGAGTGATAGAACATAGAATCCTGAACTTCTAGGTAGGTATAAGCTTGAGGATTAAATTAAATTAGATAGACTTGATTTAACAAAGTAAAAGAAAGTAATCTTCAGTTTCAATATGAGTACTGAATTAGGCCTACATATGAATAGATATGCCTATATTCTTATAGCTGGATTCTTAGCCAGAATATGGAACACTGGACCTCTAGATATGTAAAAATTAGATGATAAAATAAAATTAGATAGACTTAGTTTAACAAAGAAATATAAAATAATCTACAGTTTCAGTATGAGTACTGAATTATACAGGGTGTTTAAAAAATACGGGGCATAATTTCAGGAATGTATTTCCCACATGTAGACAATCAAAATAGTTCATTACAACACCTTTACAGGGAGTTATACCTGAAATCTTGATTTGCATAATACAAGTCACTGTTCGTTAACAGAAAACCACAATTTAAGTCACACAGAGTTAGTGTGCACTCAATGTTGGTTGCTTGACGGTTGTCAGCCCACTTTGAGATCTGTGGATATAGAAGGAAAAATTGGGTCGGTGTCTGGTAGAGTTCCCGGGTAGCTCAGTTGGGAGAGCGTTGGTCATTTAACCAAAGGTCCCGAGTTCGATACCCGGCCCGGAACAATTTTTCCCTCGAAATTATTCAATAGCAGTATTAGTTGTAATAATAGTAGAAATAGTTGTAGCTGTGGTAGTTTTATTACTCGTAGTAATGGTAGTGATGGTAGCAATAGTTGTTAGAGTAGTAGTAGTTGTTGTAATGGCAGTCGTAGTAGAGGTTGCAGCAGTTGTAGTAATAGTAGTACTTGTAATACCTGTAGTTGTAGATTTGGTACTAATTGCAGTGGTTGATATGGTGGTAGTAATGGCAGTGATGGCAGTAGAAGTAGTAGTAGTTATACTTTTGTTTAGTCAACTATCCGAAGACAGATCTGAACCTCACAAGTGATACCAATATGGTACCACTTATATGAGGCAACTAGGCCAGGTCCTTTTCCCCTCCATTACAAACATCGCCGATTAGTTACATACTACACTAATCAGATTTCAGATGCATATATACAATTGAAGACCTCCCTCAAAGAAGGTTATATATCATATACCTTATCATATGATATACAACCTTCTTTGAGGGAGGTCTTCAATTGTTCTTCCTCTGACACATACCGTCAAGTGAGGTGTACTGCCTGATAATACTCGTAGATGTACATATCAGCAAGAAACTCAATCAGAGGCAGTAATAGTAGCATTGTAGAATAGAATACTAACCGATTTCAACATCTTGATCAAGTTTTCTTAAGAATATGGGGACGCTTGGATACAATCTCATGGTCTCCTTGATTACTTGCTCGAGATATTTCATTTCTTGCAGGTCACTAAATTGTGCATCTCGGTCTGAGTCCCCTAAAATGCTATCCAGCTCACACACAACTTTCTCCTGCAACACAAAATTGTTGTATTAATAATATTTCTTTCTCTCCGTTCATATTGATTTTTCACTTCATGGAAACATCCTTTATAATTCAATATTTCATAAAATATATTTCGATGTTAATAAAACATTCCATTCGTTTCATATTGTACAGTAAATTCAAAGTAACAAATAATATTGACTTTTAAAAAGCAATAGCTATTACTGTTGTAGAATTGAACACCTGAGAATAATAAGTGTATAAAGACCATTTTTATGAAATTGAGATTTTAATGCAAAACGCAACTATAGCCCTTACTCTATCTCCACCTATTGGTGTCAAATGGAGTCAGATATTTCATACAAAGAGAGCTAGATAGCTCAGAATATTATCACTTTTTAGATTTCCACTTCTATTGGGAAGGAGAAGTAGACAAAGACCAGATTTATCATGCTCTCACTCTCAGCATGACAGCAGAGTATCGTGATACGTCAGGCATTTCTATAGTATGGCCACTTTTCTAAAGTATCCTGCTTTTTCGAATAATAGTGTCACTTATGTAAATTACAACCACATTTTTCCTACAAGATTCAATCTGTCATTTATGGAACCGAGATCTGACACTTGTCTTAAGTGTGACTCCTTGAAGATTGAAAGTCGTCAGTGTCACTCACGATTTTATCAATGATTTCAAAACCCATTTGACACAATTTTTAAGAAGACAATAAAGAATGATAAGCAGAAATTCACAATATCGAAGTATAAAATGTTTGTATTATTCAGGTGGAAATATTGCAGTGCCTGAGACTTACAACATGCTCGTGTCTGATAGTTTTATTGCTATGACGAAAGGAGTGCATATGGATGAAATTAATTTGGATTTAGCTGTACGATTCGCCATTGCCAATAAGTCAGAAAAAACTAGATGATATTTTGAAGCTTGAGAAGTTCAGTTCTCCAGTGTATAAGCACTGGTATGATAATATTCGTGAAGTAGATGTGGATATTAATTAAAAGGTCACAGATATGGACTCAGAATGAAAATACTAGCATATACAAATATGATATGTTTCCTGACAGCTAATATTAATATTTTGGTAATAGTATTTAGATTTATATACACATTTTTTCTTGAAATAATGTTAAAAATAATATAAAGGGAAATAGTTAATTTTTACTATAATGGCATAAGATAGTCATTTTCTTTATATTAAAACATTTTAAGTAAAGTATTAAGGTAGATAGTGTTTTAAGTTCACATTTTTGTCATTTTGTATCGAAAAATTTCAGATTTTTTATTGAGAGTGAGAACTGGATAACTCCATTGTCATTTTTAATAGTAATTCATTGGATATTTAATTAATGTTTACTTTACTGGTAGGCTATAAAATGTTAAAAAGATCCGACTTTTTTAATCATTTTAAGTCATTTACTGAATAATGGGAGAAAAGGATGAAAATAGTTTTTCTCAATTATTTCAAAATTACTGTCTTGGTCTTTCTTCACTTACTATTCTCAGGTCTTCAATTTGCTTTCGAATCACGGACTTTTCAGGTATTATGTATTTATCTTCAGATGAAAGTCAATAAATAGTAACCAAAATTACGGTTACGAGAACTTCAAGGCATGCTTTTGAATTAGTAATGGAATAAATAGATAGACTAACAAAACAACTGAAAATGGTATTCATATCTCACTAAATTGTAAATTATGTTTCTGGGAAAGAAGAGGTTCCTCTTGCAATACCAAATAATTTTGTCATTCACATTTATTTTTCTTTGTTTGGAGGAGGAACTCGAAGGCTAGCACCGCAGCCTCGAATGGGGTTATTGTGCCTTATTCACTCCTTTAGCTACTTAGGAAATCATTATGGGCATCTTAACTCGGCTATGTAGTGACATCTGTCGCTTCAACCATGTAGGCTTGAGGATCCAGTGAAGTCCCACTAGACTGCTCTACCACTCCCTCCGAAATGCTATTACGCCTCCTCAGATTGATGTCATCTGTGTGCCAGTCACAAAACTACATCACTCCGCACCGTTTTCAGTGAATATTAATGAAATTATGGATGTTGAAATGAAGAGCGACAATGGAATACTGGAGGGAAACTGGAAAACCCATAGAAAAACTTTGAGGAACCTTGGCTTTGGCCAAGAAGTATCGGGATTTGAACCCTAGACTGCAGTGCTGTGCCAACTGGGCTCCAAAGCAATTTTCATACACTTGGAGCGCATACAGTGGGTTCTATGGCGCAAAATATTACAAAGACTTCTGAAGATATGAAAACTTTTATTTGATGAAAATGCAAGCGCCAAAAGTGATTGATAAAAATAATCTTAGTTCTTTGAGTTTTGTATAAAAGATCGTCGTTTGTAAGAAGAGGAAAACTATCCCCCGTGGTACGATTTTAACAACTTTACGTTAAATTAAGTAAGAAAACGTCGAGGCTTTGTAAACTAATCACTGTTAAGATGCTGTAAAAGGTAAATTGTTGTGAGGAAATAATTGCACAAGTTACTTTATAAGTATTTCTTTTTTTCCATATATGAGAGAATGAACATTAACATAGTTGTAATTTATAGTGTATAAACATTTGATTTCAGTTTTAAAGACAATTAACTCAATATTAATGGACGGAAGAAACTTTTAAAACCAAATTGCATGAAGGAGACGAGTCAGTGTTCTTTTTTAACATTAGCTACACCCGTTTCTCAAGTTCTCGCTTGGTTTTACTAATTGTGTAGATATCCTTGGATAAGTGACACTAAGGCCCAGCTGTACGAACATGGAATAAAGTCCTGTTAAAATTAATTCCATGGTTACACGAGAAAAGTGTTGTACGAACTCGGCATAGTGCAGAGGTTATCTCCCGAATAAGCTATTCCATGCTTTCAGTGGTTGTTAAAATGTTCCTAGAGAATACAGTGTAAAATGACAGCATCATTAGGCGTCAATAATTTAGATAGTGATGATGAATTAATAATATAATGTATGTTTTACAATGCGGAAACAAAAGAAAATAAGACATAGACCTGACCTAATAAATGAATGTGACGATCGAGAATTTCTGACAGGATTCAGGCTAAAAAAATGAGAGGTTATGGCATCAGTCTTTTTGTTTTATAACACGCTATGATAATCATTTGTTATCTCAGCTTGCTTAAGTGTATCTTCTATATTATAGTTTTGATTTCTAATTCGTTTTGATTTACTCATTTCTTTACGATATGGTATGATTTATTGTCTTTAAACTAACATCCAAGTGGTGATGGCCCTTTACATTTCTATATTCAGGGATTTACAGATGTCTTTACGACACTATCCAGTTCTCAAAATTACATCCCTGCCTATAACTTTGATCCGTTATTCATCCTCATACAATATTATCCTCAACCCCATCCTATAACACCCTACCATAGTGATACACCACACAGCAACACATTTCCTACCCTATCTATTCTGACGAACATCCACCAAATTCATCTAATATCTAACTATTCCCCCTTCACACCAAAGTAGATTATTATCCTCCCATATACGAGTACAAAATAATAACAATCACCACAACACGTTCTTGTTTTTGGTCCAATCTCAGTTCAATTCAATTATTTACTCTCGTTTCCAGACATATGTAACAAATCGCTCACTAAACACTTCTCCAAGTAACTGACCTTCATGGCCACACTTCTAATACCCGCACTCCTTGCCCGTTAATCTTGACCCTTCCCTTTTTCATTTGAAGTCGTAATGCTTCTTATTTTTTAACACTCTTAACTTCTCTTCTCACCAGTTCCCCTCCTCGTTTCCATTTCAGCTCCTTCACTCTTATCGGTATTGTCTCTAACAGCTGTTCGCTTTGACTTTGCTATGTTTGCACTTCGTTAGCTGATCCGCGCGCTTCCTTATTCTTCGATGTCACACTCAAATTACCATTACCTGACGTCACTAGCTTCTTCTCTCCTACACTCGATCCAGCGCAAGCTTCCTCTCTGTCTGTCGTCACTATAAAGGTTGACGCTCACTGGCACGAACCGACCGGAACGGAACGAACCGGAAATATTCTGCGAGAGACGTATGCATGTATTTTAAACGGTAAACGCTCACTTGTCCGAACGGAAGCAACCGGCTGCCGGTCCTGACGGACAGGGTTCTCGCGACACGATCCTAGCGGAATTTCCGATGACGATCGGCTGCATTCGTATGTCTTCGCTGGTCTTCGGAGAAAAGTGTGTTGGCTGTTCTCAGTACTTTCACACTCAACATGTGCTGGTGCGTTGTCCAGACAGATTATTCTTAAAATGGGTGATGAAAAGTTAATTTTAACAGTGCTAATCGCGCTTCTGTGCTGATTGGCCTTCGAAATGTGATGTTTCCCTTCATTATTTGAGATGCTAATAACAGATGAAATTTTAAACATTTTTCTTCGCTCATACGAAAGTACTAAAAAAACCATTACTCGATCTTTACACAAATGTGGGCAAAGATGGTTAAATTAATCAAAACACTTTTTTATATTGTTATGACTAGAGCCCGGATTGTATGTAATTACATATTCCGTTCCTACATATGTAGCTATAAGGAAAGCTAAAAGTCCGCGAATCGTATTAAATTTAAATTTAAATTTAAATATACAGAATAAATAATATAATTACAAACAAACAAGACAAATAGAAATAAAATAATACCATCAATATAAAAAGGAGATACAGTAGTATTAACAAAATTTGAGACCGAATGAGCAGCGCTCGTGTTCGATCGCAGTTAAGATGTAATATTAATAGGCCTGTAAGAGAATATAAAATAAAATAGGAAATAAAATTAAAATTACAGTTACAGAAATTATATAATACAATATTAATATAAGAGAAATACAGAAAAAATAATAAAAATAAATAAGTAAAATGAAATAGGAACTGAAATTTAAATTATAGCGGCAATGGAATTATATAATATAATATTAACACTAGAGAAGAATAATATCGCACGTGAAAAGTAGGACAATATGTATGTATATATATATATATATATATATATATATATATATATATATATATATATATATTTCAAAATTATAGAATACAAATATAATATAGGTTGATTAATTCATACACATAGGCTATAAATTTATTTAATCAAATTGAAGATATTAACACGTTTCTAATTTTCTTGTTATATGTTAGTGGGTTACATGTTAGAAGTTCTGGGTGTAATTTAGTTAAAGCATTGTACAACCGAGGGCCAAAATTAATGCTATGCTTTAGACCAGCAGATGTGAGACATTTAGGTTCTATTAATGTTGAATTAATATTTCGTCTTGTGTCATAATTATGTGTCTGTAATACAAACTTATTACGATTTTTATGATAAAATTTTAACAGCGTATGCTTATAAATTTGTTCAATATTAAATACATTAAATTCAGAATAAATTAATTTAGTTGGACAATCGAAACGTTTCTTCAAACAAATTTTAATTATTCGTTTTTGTAGTAAATTTAACGAACTAAGATTAATGTTTGTACTTTCTCCCCAAACAATTATACCATATTGAATGGTAGACTGAATAATGGTCAAATAAACATTTCGTAGAACTCTAATGGGTAAGTAGCATCGAAGATTAACGAAAGGGATCATTATTTCGAAGTTTAAATGTTTTTACATATTTTGGTGCATAATAAATATTTTGGCATATATTATATATTTTAAAATATTTTGAAGGATATTGCATATTTTGAAAGAATATATACATTTTTTCACTAATTTTCTCTCTACGTAATGATTAAGTTATTTTTAAAATTGTTTATAAAGCTTATCCCTTCGTCTCTAGTGCATAAATATAATTTGATAATTGAAAATAATAACGTATTCTGTCAAAAAATGGACATCTCTTTGCAATGCTAATAGTTTGTATCCCTTGAGAAGTAACGGTAAAGTAGGTACAAATACCAATGCGAATGGTAGTAGTGAAGGAAAGAATGAATCAATTGCTCTAAAAGAAAACAATAGTTTTTTCTGTTTTTTTTAAGAAACTTATTTTGACATCAGGTAATATAATAGCAAGCCTACTGCCATTCGCATCCAAGTTAAAAGACTGGATTTCAATTGAAGATTCCTTTACTAAAATGGTAAAATCGTGCAGTCCAAAGTGTGTGACAAACGCATTGGGTGCTCCATGAAGTCACAATTAGAATAGCATTTAAAAATTGGACTTCATGTGAGAAATAAAAAACGTGCTCCGTCGAAAAGAAAAAGTTCTTCTTACACAAGTGGTGCTGAAACATTCGTCTTCTACAAGTGAATTTAATAAAAATTTGTGCATGGCAATGGTTGCTGCAAACATATACAGTGGTATAAACTTGGAGTTCCAAAGTTCCAAGCATTCCTACGCAAATACTGCAACTTCAATATTTCGCATGAATCAACACTCCGGAAAAAATATTTGAACTCCTGCTACACTGACACAATGGAAACGATTAGAGATGGACTTGATGATTCCTACGTATGGGTTGCCGTTGACGAGACGATCAATAACCGTAGAAAATATGTAAAAATATTCAATTATTAATTGCGCCTCCAAACAATGAGGTTCAATCACATGTGCATCTGTAATTTTTTATTAGTGTGCACAAATACATCTAATAAAGCTTAGATTTTAAATTACCAACTTTTTTTTATTTATTACATATTTATCTACATACTTTTTTAGCTTCATATTTATGTAGTCTACATAGTTCTCATTTTCACATTACATAAAATCCGGGCTCTAGTTATGGACCCATATTTTCTTTTTTCTTTTCTTTTTTCCTTCCTCATCAGCTAAAGACTCAGTAAAATAAAATAATCTTCGGAACTACTATCCCACTCCATGTTTAAACCAGACTGCCTGTCGACTGTACCGGAATATTCCGAGCAGTGAGCGTCAGAGCTTCCGCGGAAGACGGACGGCTGTAGATTTCCGTTCCGGTCGGTTCGTGCCAGTGAGCGTCAACCTTAAGTCGCGACGCTGTTATTCCTGGCGTGACTCCTCCTCTTTGCTTAGGAAGTCAAGGCTCTATAAAGGCTAGGTATGTACTATCGTTCGCCATTTTTGTTCTTTCGTTGCCGAGCTACCAAACAAGGGATCTATTTGCCACACCGTTAAACATTATCATGTCGTAGCTCCTATGACAATAAATCAAACGTACTGTAATTCAGCAAATAATTGAGCGGCAAATAACGTCCTCGTGTGCTTTCTGCGAACGCCAACGAAAGAGCCAAAATGGCGGGTGATTATATATTAAGTATTTATCCAGCCTTAGGAAATGCTTAACATCTTCATCAGCGAATCACAAGACGCACACGTTTAAATGTAGCCGACCTGCAACGTGATTGGCTGCCGGAAATTAGAGCGACGGGACTATAATACTGACACGGCATTCAGTATACACCCGACCGTTGCACTTCCTAAACTGCCGCATACCTCTTCACATTGCAACATCCTACTCTTGCTCGTGTCACTCATCATTCCCTTCGATACAATACTTTGCATTTTCTTCTTCAAGATTTTTCTATTTCGCTCCTCTGCTTCTGCTCCTATTTCTGGGACATTTTCTGCTATCCAGACATTCTTCCACACTGAAGACCAAGTTGTTTATCTTGATTTTATCCTTAATCAATCGCGCCAAATGACGTGCTGATTTCTGGAAAGAGATTCCTTCTTCTGCTTCTCACTTCGTAGCTCCAGTAGTCAACTCTAATCATTGTGTTCCCTAACAGTCTTCTTTTCCTCAAGATTCTCTCCTTTGTAATTTCGTAATCATTGTGTTCCCTAACAGTCTTCTTTTCCTCAAGATTCTCTCCTTCGTAATTTCGAACTTAAATTTAAGTAGTATTGGCCCAACATGTTCAGAATGTTGGTTTCGCTTCTTTCCCACTCTAAAAGCTTCCAGTACTTGCCCGTCACTGAAGTCCATACAAAAACACTTCGAACACACTTCCATTATCTCCTCATACGTATTTACACTCTGCTCCCTCTCTTCTTCTCTTCCCGAAAAATAACAGGTTTTTTCTCCTCTTCTCCTGATCAAAATGTTCCTATATAGACCTACTTTTTAAATTTCATTTTCGTGCTGTAATTCTTCCATCTTCTTCTTCTTCATCTTTGCCATGACCTCCTTCATCGTCGTTATGTCTTGTTTCCGTCAGTATACTTTCCTCCCTTTCACTATTACGAACTTTTATTCAATGCCTCTGCTACACGTTACTTCGCTTGACTTTCCACAAAAGGAACTGTTCTCCTCTGCTATTTGCAAAAGACTGTCATTTCTTTATAATAAACTCCGTAGACAAAATAGTGATAATATGTTCAGAAATATTTCAACAATTACTGCACTTCATAAACAAAACACCAACTAAAAATATTGCCAACCTCTGTTTCAATTAGGCTAACTATGGAATAAGTAACCTTGGAATAAACGAACGTCATGTAGTCCAGTTATTCTATAGTTAAACTATTCCACGAATAGCTATTCCAAGATTTATTCCACGATCGTGAAAATGGGCCTAAGTCGAATACCCGCTCCGGATAAGAAAGTATGCTATTTTTTTTTTCTTCTGTCGAGGTTTTAAGTTCACCATTCCATGTTAAGTCTTTTTGATCCGAGTTCCGAAATATTCACTTTCAGTTTATAAATAAGGCTTACGTACTTAACATTTTTCCACTCTTCTCATAATTGGAAACTTCCTCATATTCAATAATATATCGAGACACTCTCTTCTCACATAAGTTTCTAAATTTTGGTTTTCTTAAGAGATGGATTAGCCACCACTTCTCTCGACATATTTTCCCTATTATGATGTTTGGTCCATCTTGTTCTCATTTTTTCTTCTTTTTTTTCAAATAATGATTTGAGTTGATACCTGCCCCTTTACATGTTCTTACAATTTCAAAAAGATTTCACATTTTACCAATGCATAGAAAATAATCAAATGTCTTACGTACACACGCGTTAACAAAGAATAACGATCATCTAACCAGGATGGAGGTAACGTGTGGTTAGCACGATAAACTCCCCAACTCGACTTCGCTGCCTACCGCAGCTCCCCAAATTAATCACGATGCTGTGTCGGTACCGGATTGGCCGACATTTTCTGAGAAAATTTCATCCCCTTTGAAGACTCGAACCAGTACTCATTCCGTAACGTAGTCCAAGGCATGACGTCTCCCACAACGATGATCTCCAGGCCACATGTCGGATTGCAAACAATCATCACACATAGAGCGCACATTGGGCTAATATGAGCCCAAGTGAATCTATATCGGGTCCGGCTCCCGAAAAGTCAAGCCTTATATCAGAAAGAAATCACAACTTTCCTGCAGAAAATTGAAACCAGATCCTCTTGGTTGGTGTATGAAATGTTCCTACTTCATGCACAGCGAAGGATTTAATTAATGTAATATTTTACATATAATTATTGTAAATGATTTTTAATTTTTAATCAACTTAAATTGATCTTAATGACGAGGAAAAGGCTACAAGTAAGGGACAAACAGTGAATTTTTTTATCAGCTGTAAAAGTATTTCTTCAAAACTATTACCATAATAGAAACAAATTCAAGATGAGAATGTAACGAGCAAGCATGTAGTTTCGGAAAAAAACCCTGTTAATTATATAATAGAATGAACCCTCAGTGTAAGTAGGAAGGGCTATGGAGCAATGGGAAACCAAAACTAGATTAAGTAATTAATTTTAGTGTCCATAGAATGAATATTTATTATTATTATTATTATTATTATTATTATTATTATTGCTTTAATACGAACTAGATTTTAAAAACTTATGAGAAAAACAAGCTTGGTTTCATATCATAAATTTGTAGTGATTAGTCGAGTTAATTCCTTGTTTTTTACCTGTATGTCTTGATGTTTTGCCAATGCCCAAAGACTGAAAGAAATTCCGGATGCAGTTGTATCATGTCCCTGAGACACAGAAATGAACTTTGTGAGCTTAATGCATAGAAGTAAAAAGAAGGATCCAAATCCATCACATAAATTAAACTATTTACAATTATTGAATTACAGCTAGCAATGTTCTGAAATGCAACAAATACATTATTTTTCTACAGTTTGTTATAAAAAATTGTTATTCACATATATAAACAAATTGTGAACATAATTAATAAGATCCATTTTCTGAAAAGTTTCAAATAATGTACGTTTATATTTTTAGTAATGACTTAATTATTTTACAGATTCTCTTATTTCTATCTGTGAATCGACAACGTTCATGTTTAATTTGTTAAATTTTCATTTAATTTGTATCTTCAAATTATTGCATTTTTATTTCTTGTCTAAGAAGTACGCAAATAAAATTGAGTCACATACCAATCATTCTAAAACATGATTTTATAAACGTTAGCATGGCTGGTAGTAATATAGGCCTACTTTCATAACAATTGAAGAATAGGGCAGAAGGTTGCCTACCTTAGTTAAGTTCTATCCATCCGAATGCTCTTCCTCAAATTAAAAGTAGGTCTACTGGCGCAGTCATTAGTGCATGTGAGGAAAACAGAACTATACTATTGCCCAGATTACGAAGAATTTCCACTTCTCACCTCAAAAATGAATGTGTTGACCTCGTCTCGTATATCCTTGTCCGTGAGTTTGTTCCCTTCTAATGATGACAAAATCAGCATGTCTAGGAAGGCAAGTCGACGTTTTGCACCTGCGCACAACACGAACGGGATATGAGTATGTTTCCTGTGTAGTCTCCATCATGTCTTGGAAGACAAAGTTCACATTACAAGATACATAATTATTTTAGGGAACTGTGGAATTGCAGGAAGTGTGAAATTGCGTGAAGCAACATTAACACTTGAACATCTATTCGCAAATAGCAATCATTTCATATAATACTACAGTGCGTCACATTTAGCTCCAGGCAGGGAATGCGCATACGAGCCATTCTTGCGTGGTCGGCCTAGGTTTCCTGATTGTCGATCCATAATCTCTTGTCTATTTGTAGTTGTATAGTTTTGATTAATAATGGCATGCTCACAACTTCATAATGCGTAATAAACCGTTACAGAAGTTGTTCTAAGTTGTATGCGTCTGCATAGACACATTCCCGACATCTTTCGTTAAAGTTTTCAGTCATATGCAGTTCTAGTTTCTGCACTTACATTGTATTTAGGTCCGTTTATAGTGTGAGGATTATTCTTGTAGACTCATTTTTTAGGGTTTCTCCGAAATAATTCTCGCAGACAGTAAGGTCTGGAGAACGTGTGGGTCACAATTTTCTAAAAGTGAGCCTACCATTAAAATATCTCTTATGTTTTATTTCATTTTTTTGTTTATTTACTTTTTTATTTTTTAGCTAGTAAGGAAAGTGAGTACAATTCCAAAGTATAGAACAAAAAAATGTTTTTCTAGCCACCACCGTAAGAAAAATAAATAAGTAAATAAATAAAAAATCCTTATTTTTGGTCAGACAAATTATTATAAATCTTTCTGTAATAAAATTAATGGATTAAGTACAGATGATGCTAGTCCATTTCAATTTATTATACCATACTGTATTAATGATTGTACTAAAGCTAAATACTATTCTCATTGCCTCCTTAATGATAAAATTTCGAAGTATTATGCATTTATAAATTGTCTTTCTTTTACTTGTAGGCCTACACATGAAATCAATTTGTTTATCCCATCGTAAATGCTGATCTACAATAATTCCTAAATATTTAACTCGTGTGCAAGGGTTAGATGTGGGCAATTACATTAATTATTTTTTAGTTAATTACATGAAGTATTATGTATCATTAAATGATAATTATTTATAGGTGGAGGTAAACCTTTCATTATTAAAGAAAATGAAATATAGGTAATATTATTAGTATTTAAGGACAGAAGATTTTAGAGTCAAGCCAATTCTTCACTACGTTGATTCCATTGTTAGCATTTAAATAAGTTTTATCCCAATGTTCTACATTTGATATTGGTACAGTATCATCTGCAAAAGAAAATATATTCCCATAATATTTTTAGATCAATTTTCAACAAATCATTAATATAAATATTAAAAATAAGATTGTTCCTAATACTGTACCTTGTGAAATTCCAATAACAATCAATTTATAAGTACTTATACAGTATATTTGTAAAGTTTGACTTTTTCATATATATTTTCTAAATATGAACGAAAAAGTTTGAGTACAACTCCTCTAATATCAATGTTTTCTACTTTTGAAAGAAGGATATCAAACGCTTTTTTTAAATCAAGGAATATTCCTAAATATTCATTTCCCATATCTAATTTTCTCATAATATCCCATGTACCAGCTAGAATACCATCATTACCAAGAGAAAAGTTAGTTTTTAATTTCTCAATAGTAGAACTTCGTTCATTTTCCATAATTGGAAACATAAACATTTAAGTAAGGGATAATGATTCGTTAAAGTTTGTAGTTTTAGTATCTGGCTCATAATTTTGTTAATAATTTATTTACAATTTCATGACCTACTTTAGTAAAGTGATTAATTCCAAAGAATCCCAGGCAGTGTCAGAATCTTATTGGAAACATGCATTGTGTTCCTCATTGTTTGTCAACATGTGAAATGGCGAAAGTATTTATGTGTGGTTCTTCTCTGTATTTACTATCTCTAAAAAAATATGGACTGTGTTATACTGCTTGCAATTACAGTAAGTCATGCGCCTTTTTTTTTTACATGCAAAAGAACTTCGTAGCAACATGATCACGTAAATGATATCATGCCAACACGAGTCTGATCATCCTAAATCATTACAGTCTTCTTTATTTCGTTTAATTTATTTTCCCTTCTTGCCTTCTCACTCCCCCTCCATTTCTCTGCCTGATAATCTCGTTTGGCTCTTACTTGCTATATGTCAACAACATGCAATGGTTCACACTCAAAATTATACTTTTTACATTAAATTACATTAATAAGTAAAACCGTAGCATAGCTGTGAAGTATAAAGTCATTTCCTTCTTTATTTTAGTAATTATTAAGAAACAGCGTGTCCCTATGTGATTGTTGCGGTTTCAAAGCTTTTTAATTCCTCTTAATTGCATTGTATGTATGTATGTATGTATGTATGTATGTATGTATGTATGTATGTATGTATGTATGTATGTATGTATGTATGTATGTATGTATGTATGTATGTATGTATGTATGTATGTATGTATGTATGCATGCATGCATGCATGCGTGTATGGGTGTATGCATGTATTATGTATGTATGTATGTATTTTTTTTCCTAGGCTTTCGTTAGACATTTATTTATGTATCCTAAAAATTACAGTGCATTTGATTTATTATCATAGGAGCTACGACATGATAATGTTTAACGGTGCGACAAACAGATTCCTCGTCTGGTAGCTCGGCAAAGAAAGAACAAAAATGGTTAACGATAATACCTAGGCTACCTGTACTTTACAGAGCCTTCACTTCCTAATGCGTAAGCAAAGAGGAGTCACGCCGGAAAAATAGCGACGCGACTATAGTTCGGGATTTTACGTTGTTGGAACTCTTCTTGAACTCCTCTTTCACGGCCTTCGGAGTTTCTTCTCATATTGCAATTTTATTCATCTTCCGAACTCACTTCTTCGCAAAATATATCGCTACCACCTTCTAAGTCAGTCATAATGGAATGATTCTTTATTTTAACCTGCCCATTTCTCGAAGCAACTTCAGATTAAACCATCTGCGCATGCGTGAATAATTCAAAATTCCCAGTTCCTGCTCTTAATCGAGAACCAATTTCACTCGTTCCGAACGAGGACTAAAACACGTTGGAACAGGGAACTGACAGTTCAGTATCGGTTCGGAATCAGTTCTAGTCTTGTTGGAACGCACATTGAGCTACTGCACAAGAGCAGGTAGTTCAGATCGATTCTCAACCGTGCTGGAACAAACCCTAAATGAAACCTTCACAGTTCTTCTTTCATCACATGTAGGAAACACATATCCACTTTATTTTCAAAGCCATACAAACTGCCTGAAACCCCTATAATCGTTTAGGGACAAGGTGATTACTACTACATTGAAATACTCTGAAAAAAAAAGAATAGTAAAAATTATAGACTACAGAGGTAATTTATCATAATTTGCAATAAATTCCAAACTCGCTTGAATTGACAGGTTGGATTTTCCGCGAGCATTTCCTCAACTGTTAAGCCGAATGTCCAGCAATTCCTGGCGACTTGTCGGACTCATATCGCCAAATACCATATCGCTCTCATCAATAACACCGACGCTATATAACCTCGCAGTTGATACAACGTCGTTAAGCACTTAGAAAGAATTTTCAAAACTCAAGCTCACAATTAATAGTTATTAATGTGACAAGTTCGGCCTCGCCTTGTTTCACGAACTTTATACTCGCATGCCAAAAAGATAACTTTACGAATGTGTAACATATAATGTTTTTTGTTTCTATGATAGCAGAAATTTACATTAGATAAATATTTCAAGTTGGAGAGATTGTCAGAGGTTATATATTTCACGGCACTTTAAATTTAGTATCCTTGGAATTACAGCCTGTTTTATTCATAATTACGATTTCATGGACATTTAAACCGGCCATGTAATTAACAACACAGTTAGAAAAATATGAGTGCTCTATCTTGTTACAATGAGTACTTATTACAGATGTAAGTTCAGAATAGTACGGGCTAAAAATAAACATGAATCTTAAATTTGTTACTTATGTCTATTACGTGCAATATTTACGTCATGAAAGATTGAAGTAATGCATTAATTTTTACTGAATGAAGTTTGTACATTGAATATTGCATTTTCTTCGGCAGTGCATAGAGTTATTACTTCCTTTTTTACGCGCTCGTTATTTTAAAGGCTCACTTTACGCATGATAACAGTGGACAAAATACAATTTTACTCACTATCGTAGAAAAAGTATACAATTTCTGCGTTTAAATAAAAAGCTACGTAGAAATTATACCGCCATGCACATTTTATACCCTGTCAGTAATCCCTTCTAAGTAGTTTTGAATGATTCTTCCAATTTTTCTGTTATTTTTTTCATTCTATATTAAGTATCCTTAATTATAATATAAATTCAATGTTTTCGAATTTATTTTTCCAGTTTATCCCAAAGATTTTCAATTGCATTTATGTTCAGTGATAGAATTGGATTTTTCATTAATTTTGGGCAGTTGTATAAAACTGGTAAATTATGAAATTACCTTGAATCTCTACTTTTAGAGTAGGCCTACTGATTTAAGAAACTTTTAAATAATTGTGTTTTTATTAAGCTTTCGATCAAATCAAATTTTCTTACATCTGTGCTGACATACATTACCACAATAAAACTCTATACTGCCACATTTAATAGTTATAAGTTTTCGCCACATAATTTATAATAATTATTACATCTGACTCATATAAGTTTTATATATGAAGCGCTCAGCTAACAAATGTCACAACCCACAAAATTTGAAAATTCAATTTGTTGCTTTAGAAAGCTCCTTATATGTTATCTTCAAAGTGTAAATCGGCCTAAACAACGTTCCCAGTTCTTCCACGAGATTTGAGCACAAATTTTGTTTATGTATCACATTTCGCGCACTGTAACAAAGAGGTGAAGTGGAAATATAATTTTTGTGGATTGCGCCATCTGAGAGCCTCATATTCACTCTTATCAGCAAAAAAAATTCTCTCTCATAATTCAGAATATTTTTGTAAATTATATTGTGGCGCCATGTTAAAAGACTTGGCGCGCGTCCGGCAGAAGGGAGGGCACGCGAGAAGGCAGTCGCGAGGAGAGGAGAGAGAAAGCGGTGGGCGCTGGGCTGTGCGAGGTGAGGTGAGGTGAGGGGCTTGACGTGGACAAAAGCCGCGAGAAACAGATTGTTCCAGAAAGCGATGCAATCCTCGCTACATCCGTAGAAACTTCGAGGATCGAAGGTACGAGAATGTGTGACTAACACATAAAAGCAGGAGCAGTTCAGAAAAGGAAGTCAGTTTGTGAAGCAGCAGTGAGCGAACAAGGAAGCCAGGCTTCGAGACCGGGGTTCGACGCGAAGAAGAGCCGCAAAGATAGTTTTAGTTTGGTCAGCTAGCCAGTGAAATAGCAGCGAACGGGCAAGGAAGCCAGCCTTCGAGACCGGGGTTCGACGCGAGTGAACTTGAGTAACTGTGGCAGCGTCCAGGCGGAAGTAACGCGTCCGGGAGGCTTTGGTTCGACGCGAGTGAACTTGAGTAACTGGGGCAGCGTCCAAGCGGAAGCAACGCGTCAAGGAGTCTTGGGAACGACACGCATTGAACTTGAGTAACTGTGGCAGCGTCCAGGCGGAAGCAACGCGTCCGGGAGCCTTTGGTTCGACACGCAGTGAACTTGAGTAACCGTGGCAGCGTCCAGGCGGAAGCAACGCATCCGGAAGTCTTGAGTTCGAAGTTCAGTGGACTGTCTCTGAAAGTCTTGGGTTCGATATACTGTGAACTTGAGTGAATGAGCTAGAAGAACTAGCCAAGGCAAACGAACTGTGAACTGAGAACTGACAGTTTTGTTTTGTAAATAGTGCTTTGTGAACATTAGTTGAGATTAGGAGGACATTGTTGTTCTCAATAATCCACGTGAATTGTCATTGTCGTCTGTGGAGTGCAATAACGAATACTGTGTTGCTGTGTGGAGTGGAATACCCATTGTTGAAGGGAGTGTTTAAATTCAGAAATAGAAAGCCATTATTTTTGTGAATAAAAGTAACATTATTGTTGAATTAAAGGTCACAATATTCTGAAAATTTCATTCGAGCTGTTTCGTTTTTTTCTACTGACGTAGGACTCCTTTCTAGTTACTCATCCATTTAAGTTGTAGCTAGGCCTATTTTCTTAGTTCACTTTAGTCAATTCTAGCAGTAACATTCTTATGTAACTGTTGAATTATTTCTGCGGTCAAATTTATAGTAGCTAATTTCGAGTCTTTCATTTCCCGATTATAAACATAATCTGGAACACCGTCATACTTTACTAATTAGTCTGTTTTCTTGCTTTATACATTGCAGTAATAGACTGAAGAGCTGAGTGACTTCTCTTGATGATTCCGGCAATTCACTGACAGTTTTCTCTTTTTGACATGACTGGAAACTAATTAATCTACGTTCTTCCACTGTTGTATCATTTTCCATTACAATGTTCAAGACAGAACCATTAGTTTCAAACAAATCTACAGTAAGTACCGACAGGGCACAAAATTTACCCAAAGGAAGAGCTTTCGGAGCCAGGAGTAAGTAAACGTTACACTGTATCATTTTGACTATGTGACTATGTGAAATTCTAACCGACATGGTTAGTTTCAGTGTTCATTTTAATAATACTACTCATTAAATTTATTCGTGTAAATAATGGAAAGAATTCGATTACGAACATTATAATTACGTAAATACAGTATGATTACAAACGAAATACAGGTAAATTATGGAAAGGAATTGATAAAAACATTTAATTGCGTAAATATAGGATGATCACAAAACTAATAAACCACTTCAGTAAGTTACAGTGCCAACATTGTTTAAGATATCGAAAATCACCTTATATGATTGGATGATTGGAACTTCTTTCAACCCTTACAAGTGTTCAAATTTGTACATGTGTTTAGGTCGGAGCGTCTTCGTGGCCAAAGTGTGATTGGTTTTTAACTGTTACACGACCAATCAAGAGTTATGGAAAAGTTATGTTGAGAACCCTAACTTCCCAGTGGTATTAATATGGTGCTTCATCCTGTTTCAAAATGAAGTTTTCACTGTCTTCACGTGGTTGAGCCGAGATTCAAGGCCGAAAGTTACTCATCAATTATTCTACTTCACTTGGTTGAGGGAAAACCTCGGAAAAAACTCAACCAGTAACTTGTTCCAACCAGGATATGAACCCGAGTTCTTAGGCATGGATAAAATTATTGTGTGCAGTAAATTTTATAAATACTGTTCGTCTTTCACAAAAATGTGCGAAATCATTTAAAACCTAAAAACAGTATAATTGAAATTATTAATAATAAAATTACAGTATAAGGAAATATCTGTCATGCTACCTCTGACTGAGGTTCTAGCTCATATATACATCTATTATCAACCAGTACATCTCACTTGACTATATGTGTCAGAGGAAGAACAATTTTTTGTATATATATGAAGTCTGATTGTGATAGATAGATAGATAGATAGATAGATAGATAGATAGATAGATAGATAGATAGATAGATAGATAGATAGATAGATAGATAGATAGATAGATAGATGGATGGATGGATGGATGGATGGATGGATGGATGGATGGATGGATGGATGGATGGATGGATGGATGGATGGATGGGTGGATGGATGGGTGGGTGGGTGGGTGGGTGGGTGGGTGGGTGGGTGGGTGGGTAGTTAGGTAGATAGATAGATGGATGGGTAGGTAGGTAGATAGGTAGGTAGGTAGATAGATAGATGGATGGATGGATGGATGGATGGATGGATGGATGGGTGGGTGGGTGGGTGGATGGATGGATGGATGGATGGATGGATGGATGGATGGGTAGGTAGGTAGGTAGGTAGCTAGATAGATAGTGCATTTATTGATGCATAATAAATTATACAAACTAATGTATACAAGATCCTTCGCACGAGCCCGTACGGCCATTCGTGCTATAACTATGCACAGTTTGAATCTCCAAAACGAAAATAATACCTGCTAATAATAAAATAGTAAAACAACGGTTATTATTATTACCACCATTATCATTAATTATCACAATTACAACTAATCTAACTCCAAACCAAATTTCACAAAAATAATGAAAATAAACATAAATGTAAGATATGAAAAGAGAGAGAAAAAAACACAGTGAAACATATATATATATATATATCTCCAAGAGTCAGGAAATGATGGGGCAGAAAGTAGTGAAAAGAATAAGAGTGCGAGTGTAAGTGGAAATCTAGTATATGAAAGTGAAAGCTTGGGGAAAAAATAAAAGGGGAATAGAAGAAGAAATAAAGGATATAGCAGAGATATTTGAAACGTTTAAAAAAATGTGGATGTGATCAAAAAGTGCAAATAAAGTGAAACTGGAAAAGATCGAGAAGTATAGGGGAGAGAGAAAGTGTATAAGCAGACGTGTAGAATAAAATATAAGTAGGCTATTTATAAGAAGTGAGAATAGTGACAATGGATTAAGTGTAAGCAGAATAGTGAGAACGTGCAAGTGAGCGCAAATAGGAATGAGGAAAATAGTGAGAAAGGGTTAAGAGAAGTGAACAAGTGACAGCATAAAATTAGTACTAACATTTGAACGTTGGAACAGTAAATGAATATAAGAGAGAGATAGGATAAAAGGTCAAAGAACAAATAGGACAAATAATTAAATGTATGGGTGCTGAGCAATATGATAATTTATAGAGATAAATTGAATTGGAGATTTTAGTGAATAGTAGTTGGGGGATAAAGGGGGTGTGAAAGTAGTATAGAATATTAGATATATTAGGATTAAGGAACAAATAGAGAATAGCAAATGAAATATAGGAGAAATACTGAAGGGGAGTTTGTCCAAATAAGAAAAAAGGTACATAGTGTAATCGGGAGTATTTGTGTAGACGTGTACTGCAAATAATGTGTTATTGTAATAATATGTTAATGGTGGCACCGGATACAGAAATGTGAGGTACACCATTACATGTAAAGAAGTGCTGTGACGAAATATATCATATATCATATCATATCATATCTTAATATATAAAATTGAATGTGGCTATGTATGTATGTGTGTATGTATGTTCTCTATAGAAATTTATACGCTTTGACCGATATGTGCCAAAGTTTGCACATTTAACCTTCATAACCAGGAGAAAAACATAGGCTACATTAAAATTGTGCAAATGGAAGTTAAATTAATTAAAATTGTAAAAAATAAAAATAAATAGATCAAATATTCATGTGTAATATTAAAATGCAAAATCTTCTGCAGTCAACTGTTTTTTATTATTGTCTGTTGTATTCAACATAGACTTTCACGAGGCCATGGAAATTTTAACACGAAATTAAATTACATTGTTGTTACAGATCATGAAGGCTAAAACTAGATAATTCATGCAGTATGTATCTTTACGCAGTCCAGGACCGTATTATGAATTCCTCGATGCAGTTTTATAGATAGTGAGCAAACTGTTATATACAACTGAATTCTAGAATTCTTTGAAACTACAAGGATTGCTACCACATAATTTACTTAATATTGAATAACTAATAGTACTGTTGCGAAATATTGACCCACCAAAATTATGCACGAATAAGAATTGGTGTAAAAAACCTATACGAAAATGTAATAGAATTGGTAATATTAACTGCAAAAATAAAATGAGATGTTTTTATTCCACGTATTGCTAGGATACTCATTCAATTTTAAGCAATTGCAATTTCAATGCCATTAGCATTTGTAATGGCCAAATTAAAACGAAGCTCAAGGACAGTCGCTCAAACTTGCAGACATTAACTTAAAAACTGCGTGTTTTTCACATCCTCAACTATATTTTATACAAAGAAGTGAAAAAAAAAAGATTTTACACATATCAATAAGCAATTCAATGATACTTTTGTCATGTTGCTAATGTAGTAGCTATGTGAATGTACATTAGCCCACTGAAAATAACATTGTATTAATTCTCAAAATATTGTTGTTCACGTCCCAAAAATGTGTTGCTCTGTATAATCACGTTGCAAATTTAGTATGTTAAGCGTTGTGGAAATAAAAATCTCTTAATTTCTAAAATACCGGTAGGCCTATACGTTTCTCAGAATATTAGCCTCTATGTTACAAAATGGCTTGTTGCGAGTTTATATTGTATCTGTATTCTGTGTATAAAATTAGAATTAATACAGTATGTTTTGAATTTATGAGATATAGTTTCAAGTTATATTTAAAAAAAAAAACTGGGTATGATATAAGTGGGTGTACAGCGGTCAGGTCAAGAGGTAAAAAAAATCTTCCAATATAAATTAAATTATATATGTATATATTGATTCGATGCTGAAACTGATCAGAAAGAGGAGAAGGAATTATATTTTCGTTGGGTTTTACTTTGTTCATAGTTTGATGTTTCTATTACTTTATTTGTAATTCTGGCGGTGTGGAAGAGAAGGCCTAATGACCTTAACTACACCAGAATGAATAGATAAATAAATAAGTAAATAAATAAATAAATACAAATGAATAAATAAAAACAAATAAGTAAATAAATAAAAACAAATAAATATATAAATAAAAACAAATAAATAAATAAATTTAAAACAACAGTTTAACGTCAGGCACATGATGAAATGTTTTCTATTCGGTGGCTGATTTACAACTGTTTTAAATTGAGTTAACCCTGGCAGGCATTTGGCTAAGGAGTTCATTAATTCATGTAAGTGATGTTAAGTAAAGATTCATCTTTATGGGCGAGGAGAGCTGAGTAAAGACAATTCGTTTCGGTTGTGTATAGTTAGGTTTCCGAGATTTCCGAAAATTTGGGTAACCAGTTTAATTAAAAATAGAAGCAGAATGGAAAACCCGAGCAACGCCGGGTGCTTTCAGCTAGTATATATATATATATATATATATATATATATATATATATATATATATATATATATATATATACATATATATAATTCAATTCCTTATTGAAACTGCACGAAATAATCCAACTAATAAATATAAAGGTAATACATAAAAAACATACACACGCAAGAAAAAAAAGACAATAAATACAAAAAGAACATTATCCCCTAATTACTTCATTCGCTCAGTGTTGATACTACTCATTACAACACTAATAAATAACTCTTTCCCTTATTTCCTCGGCTCCCTCCCCCTCGGCCAGTTCCACCCTCAACTGTCGAACTTTTGCCACAAATTTTCCCACACTGTCACAAAATTTAACGTTATTCAATATATTGTATGTTGCCAAGTGCCCCCTGCTAGATGTAATGACTCTGACAGGAATCGTTTCCTCAGAGCTTCTGTGGCTTCACACTCCGATAAAATATGGTGTGATGTCTCGCCTTTACCACAAAAAGGACATATTCTAGCCCCCTCTTCGTTGACGGTTTTAAGTGCCCTCCAGGCTCCTAGACGAAACCAGATTAAACCCAGTCTACCTTCTCTGCTACCTCCATAGAGATATAATTCGGTCCCCCAATATGCAATAGAGGGGAAAATGAACTGGTCATCCTCTATATCTCCTGGCTTAGTTGGCTCACGAGTGATGTCTTATTGGTGTCACTTATATGAGGTTCAAACCTGTCTTCGGGCAATTGACTAAATAACAATCTGTCATGCCGCCTTCGAACTGTAAGTCGTTTGGTGATATTTGTCTCGTTAACTTCCTGACTAGAGGTAAGCAGTACGCTTCAAGACGAGAATTACAGACCAATCTTTTTCCCCCTAAAAAACCGCACTGTATCACAACGACCGGACAAACAAGTACAGTTCATTTTTCGGTCATGTCCGCTCCTACTTGAGAGCTCACGAGAACGGCCTTGCCAGAAATTCATTTAGTGATTATAATGCCACACCCATTGACAGGCAACGGCTTGGCTTGACGACTCTCGCTCGCACTCAACGAAATACTGTAAGATCTCATTACTGCAGTAACTGATCACCGTATCTCTAAGTTCATGAGCCAGTATTTAGTTAATCAAGCGAATTGCTGAATTGATTGTAGGTAGCTATTTAACATAGGTCTACAAGAACATAAAATATTATTATTTCCAAGACAATCTCTGCACGGCAGTCCTGGTGACCATGAAGATCCAGAACATAACACAAATATACCAACAATATTTATATAACATCAAAATCCGAAATCCGTCAGAACCAGTTTCAACTAATAATGGCAGTTGACTTTGGACATTTACGTCAACATATATGCCTAACTTGGAGTCAGGCCACAAAGGGAAACATTGAAAGGAGGAGGGTTCGGTCCGGTGCTGTGGATTGAGTTCGGCGTAGCTCAATGGTCAGAGTGGTACGTAGACCCGGTTCGATCCCCGGCGCCAGAGCGAATTTTTCTCCTCAAATATTAATTGTTAATAAAAACTAGTTTAAGCAAATAAAACCATGAACAAAAAGCATAGGCTATAAGCAAGACATAACAAGAGCCTAAACAAACCAAACCTAACATGTCACTGACTCTAGAACTTATCAAACCTCGTTTTCTAAAGCATAAACAAACCAAACCTAACCTGTTACTGATTTCAGACCTCATGAAAACTTGCTTTCTAGCTATCTAAGCTTGCTGAAACTAGTTTTTATTAGTTGAAACTAGTTTTGACTGTAACATATATATGACAAAGTGAAAAGCTACATATACTGTATCTACATGACGTGAACATATATAATTATATACATACGGTGAACTTTGAATATCACTAAACAGAAATTACAGAAATAGTAGGCCTAATACATATTTACGAGAAGCTATTACACAAATCAATGATTATGTAAATTGATTAGTGAATCTTTGTGTATGTGAATACAAATATTTTTAATGTTGTAATTTAGTTTAAAAGTCTATTATACCTGAAGGGTTTTGTTTCCCGCGTTCATTGGACGGTAACACAATCATCATTATTCTGACCAGTTAATTTCTGGGAATCTTAGGGATTAATTTCCTGTACTCTTCCCGAAATATTGCCTGAAATATCATATTTTTATAATATTATTCCTGTAAATTTTAGGATGAGCCTTGAATACCAATAATTAAAAAAAAAATTCCACAATAGCAACACTCATTATCAGGGAACGGATTTATATGGACTAAAAATATATGAAATATGTAAATATATATGTAGTTATTTTTACCAAAATATGGAATTAAATATGGATTTTTACCAAAATATGGAATTAAATATGGACTTAAAATTATAAAAAAATGACTATGTACGTTAAATATTGGTACATTTTAATCAAACTAAACAAAAAATATAATGGACGTACCTTATCTTCCAATGCAGTTTCAACAAAACACAATTTTTATTGTCTGTTACCATAACAATAGGTTACAAACATTTCTTTCAAGTGCTGAAAAGTGAATCTTCTTCTATTGTCTCTGAGGATAGATTTATACTGACTAAAAGAGCGTTCGACGTCACAAGAAGTAACTGGTACATAATTCAATTTCACAATGTCTGCTGGGGATAAGTCCAAGTTAATCTTCACTGTTGATTCACCACTCATCACAGCAACAACCTTTTGTAGTTCTTCATATCCAGGGTTTTTTGAAAGTACAGTGTCCACCTTAGCTCTTACTGCATCTGCAACTTTACCTCTACCACGATTCAGTTGTTCCACAGTACTATTTATAATTTCAAAACTTTCAGATAGTGAAAGGTGCCTATTTTGGAGACTTTTGAGCGTTTTTATGATGCATGAAAATGTATGCTGAATGTGAGCTAAGTCATTCTTCACACTTATGTCACAGGTAACTGTTTTCGCAGTATCAATTGAGACTGCATCTTCAGAGTCCAATGCAAGGAGAACATTGTTAATAGAGTCTATATGTTCGGCATAATATTCAACTGCTTCTAGCCATGTACCCCATCTAGTTAAAATTGGCTTTGGTGGCAATGGAATTTCAGGGTACATTTCTTTCAACACGTTAACTCTACTGGGAGCTTTGAGAAATACTTTTTTCACTGATGAAATCAACAAATCTACTTTAGGGAAATTGTCTCTGACCACTTCTGCCACACGATGAAATGCATGCGCCACACAAGTAAAATGAGTCAATTTAGGATATACAACAGATAATGCTTGTCCAGCTTTGACCATATAAGGGGCAGCATCGCTAATAAAGAATAACACATTATCGTACATAATACCCTTTGGCCACAGGATACCCATAGCTTCGTTGAACAGTTTAACTATAGTTTTGTTATTGCACTTTTCTAGAACATCACAATGTAAAAGAATTCGTTCAGAATATTGTTCACTTAACAAACCGATAACTACATTACCAACAAGTCTACCTTCTTTGTCGGGAGTCTCATCAATGGAAACCCAAATTGAACTATCTTTAATTTCATCTCTTATCTTCTGTATTGTCTCATCGTAGATGGATGGAGCATACGTCTTCCTAAGTGTTGACTCATCCGGGATTGTATGTTGAGTATATTTTTCAAGGAATTCCCTGAAGACCTTATTCTTTAGTTTGTGGAGAGGAATATCAGCAGAGATGAGAGAACGGCACAGGTCGATGTTAAACTCAGATCTTACATTCGATGTTGTTGGTTGTGTTAAAAACAATTGTCTCTGCTTGGAATTTAGTTGTTTGTTGGCCTGATGTTTACTAGTTGTAATGTGTTGTTGCACCAGGAACTTTTGTGTAGATGATACTGCACACTGACACAAATTACAAAATAATATTTTATTGTCAGTTGATAAACCATCTTCTTTAAATTCTGAAATGTAACTTGTTAGTTTTGATTTTAAATTGACTGAATGACGTACTTTTGGCATATTTACCGTCTTTATAGTATGATTTACAAAACTGAACCTATGTGTACTCTGACTGGCATTTAACTGTTGAGCTGCACAACTGAAGTCTGTTAAAAATTTTAAATTAAATTAATACAGTTTTGTAACTTACTTTCCCATTGTTGATAGGACTGCTAATTTTCAAATAACTCTGATGTTAAAGGGATTACTGAACATGTGTTTAAATCTCTATTGTTGAAATGTATTTTTAAAAGTTAATGGAATTTTGTTTTGTTTTATTGTTAAACCTAATATAATATGGACTGTTTTATATGAAATATGGAAAATATATGGAAATTAACGAAAATATGTACTAAACTCTAAAATATGGAAAAATATGGAAAATAAAAGTAGCATGGTGATCTAGGCCGTGCTTTACGTCGCTAAAAGGTAAACAGAACGAGGAAACGCTCCTGTTTTTAATTAACTAAATTCTAAATTGATCTTGTCCCTTCTTCGAAAATGTTTGGGAAAGCTCAGCTTACCCTGCCTATCCTGACACGCTGGAAATTTGCTGTTTTCACTGATATAGATATAGGCTAGTAAATGGTTGTCAAAGAAAATAAACTAAAAACAATAGTATTGATATACAGTATACATATATATATATATATATATATATACTGCCTTCCTCTTAAGTCTTCGCATATGAACCATATATCTCAAAGTCTGTATCATGTAGGCCCTAATACCTTATTCTGGCCTCATTTCTCTCCCGTTCACCATTCCTTCCAGTTCAACTTTCAGTAAGCAGTTTCGTCTCAGCCAGTGATCCAATCAATTCCTTTTTCTCTTCCTGATCAGTTTCATTATCATTATTTCTTCACCCACTCTTTCCAACACAGCTTCCTTTCTTATTGTGTCTGTCCATTTCACACGCCCATTCTTCTCCACATCCAAATTTCAGATGCTTCTAGTCGCTTTTCTTCTCTTCGTCGTAATGACCGCGTTTCTGCCCCCATACAATGCTACACTCCACACAAGCACTTCAGTTTTTTCTCCAGAGGTCTGCAGAAGATACTCCTTACATATATAAATTATATATATATTTTTTTCAATTCGTCGGCCTGGTTAGCGTAATCGGTATAGCACTGGCCTTCTGTGCTCGAGATTGCGGGTTCGATCCTGGCCTAGATGGATGGCATTTAAGTTGAAATGCCACAGCATCATGTCACTAGGTTTACTGGCATGTAAAAGAACTCCTGCGGTACAAAATTCTGGCACACCGGCGACACTGATATAACCACTGCAGTTGCAAGCGTCGCTAAATAAACCATAATTTTTTCCATTCATTTCATGTAGTGGTCTACTCAAAGGCAGGTCTTTCACTGCAAACTCAGCTTTCTCCAGTCTTTTCTATTATCTCCCTTTATTTTTGTTTCCTCATATGATCTATATCTCTTAATGTCGTCTATAATCTGATATCTTCTTCTGCCCCGAACTCTTCTCCCGTTCACCATTCCTTCCAGTGCATCCTTCAATAGGCAGTTTCTTCTCAGTCACTGACTCAACCAATTCCTTTTACTCTTTCTTATCAGTTTCAGCATCATTCTTTCTTCACCTACTCTTTCCAGCACAGCTTTATTTCTTATTCCGTCTGTCCACTTCGTACGTTCCTTTCTTCTCCAAATCCACATTTCAAATGCTTCTATTCACTTCTCTTCACTTCGTCGTAATGTTCACGTTCCTGCCCCACACAATGCCACACTCCATACAAAATACTTCACTAGTCTCTTCCTTAGTTCTTATTCCAGAGGTTCAGCAGAAGATACTCCTTTTTCTATTAAAAGCTTCCTTTACCATTGCTATCCTTCTTTTGATTTCCTGGCAGCAACTCATGTTACCACTTATAGTACACCCTAAGTATTTGAATTTATCTACTTGTTCTACTGCCTCATTTAGAATTCGCAAGTTTACCTTCTTTATTTTTCTTCCTATGACCATGATCTTCGTCATATTTTCACTTATCTTCATCCCATACTGTTCACAGCTGTCATTTACTCCTGCAGCATATCGCTTAATAGGCCTATCATCTCCTCTTCTGCTAACAAAGCCATATCATCAGCATATCTAATGCACTTTTTTCTTCTGCCTCCTACTATCATTCCTCCCATGTTCTGAAAACAGTTCTTTAATAAATCCTCCAAGTAGATGTTGAACAATGTAGGTGATAAAGGGCATCCTTAACGTACTCCTCTCTCTATTTCACTTCCTTCTGACATTTCTTCTCCTATTTTGACTTTGACTCGTTTCATATAAAGATTACTGAACAGTCTTCTCTTTTTCCAATCCACACCAATTTCCTTAGGATCCCCATCAGTTTATTCCAATCCAATCAAGGCAAGTTTATATATATAAACTTGCCTTGATATGAAATGCGATGATAAAATCTTACCTAGCTATTATTTGTAGAATAATACAAAATGATTTTTCAGGGTTTAATATAAATCTTATGTCCGGGTTGGCGACCGTGAGATGTCGCGAAACGGGCCGTGCACTCAACGTTCGCGGAAACATGCACTTTCCTGTTGCACCTTGCATAAACAGTTCATTACAGTTCATACATGTTCGCACATGCACTTTCACGTCATCCGTTGCACTATAAAAGATGATGCAACTGCAGCGATTGTCATTCTTGTGCCGATGTCGACCCTATCGACACCATCAGCCTGGCTAGTACAGTCAGTCGACACTACTGAACTTCCAGTTGACGACATCCTCATATTGCTAAAAGGAATTTTCATCGCGGGCAACACAACTTTTGAACGCCGCGAGGATAATTCAATAGTATTGAAATTACCGTACAGTATTAAGTCAGAAAACCTTGCGGAGAAATTCGGCGACTACAAGGAGCTGTTACAAATAGTTCCTGTCAGCCCGCACCTGTCGGAGAAGGAAGCTGCCAGATTTCTCCAGCTGGTTTCCAGACGGAACGTCTTCACCACATCGCCAAGCAAACAACAGCAATCTGGAGGAAGCACCATCAGCATTTCTTCAGTGAAGACGAGCAGCGTGGATTTCGTCTCGGGACCCCGCCCACAAAAAGGTTCAGACTGTTTAAATCTACTGATCGCTGTACATCAGAAGAATGGGAATTGCTTGTAAATAAATATCCTTCAAACTACTTACTGTGTAATCAAATTAATACCTGTATATCAATTTATGTAAAGAAAAGACTCTGTAGAAAGAGAGGATAGGTTTGGATACCTATTGGACTGTGCCAAAGATGGGACCAGCCAAAGCAGGGATGCAATTAGTCAATTGTTTATTCGAAATCATATTGTTCCTAATGATTTTGTCCGCAACCTTGAGAAAGTACTTAATTGCGAGGAAACAAAGATCAACTGCCTGTTCCTCCTTGGACCTTCCAAATCCGGAAAGAGTTTTATAGCTCAGGGCATTGCCCACCACTTTATAACAGGTTATGCGACGTGTGCGAATAGCCTGTCTGAGGTCACGTACGAAAATTTCTTAAATAAATCATTTAATTTGTTAGAGGAACCGTTCCTTACAGACAGCACCTGCGACGATATGAAAAATATTTTGGCAGGCGCTCTGGTACAGGTAGGCAAAAAGTACATGTCCCGACAGGACCTTTGTCGTACCCCGATACTTATGACAGGCAATCACGAGAAACTAGGTAAAGGATATCTAAGTCCTGCCGACGAGAGTGTATTCCGTAATAGGTTAATAGTATACGAGTTTACAGAACCCTTTACACGTAGTACGTATATCACACCCGCACAGGTGGCTGATCTTGTTTATCTACAGGATCTATAATGTTACGCACGGGAGGAATGTGATCTTGTGTGAGCCTTGCTGTGTGTGTGGTCTTGCGTTGTCGTCCAAGAGCACAACACCTTCACTCAAGAGCCCTGGTCTCTTTCGTCGAATGGCGGACCTGAGTTTGGTGAGGGTGTTGCAGTAGCGTGCCGCATTGATGGTCCCTTCATGGAGGAAATCCAGGAGAATGACACCTTTTGCGACCCAGAACACTGTGGCCATAAACGTTCCTGCGGAGGATGTCACTTTAAATTTTTTCTTCACTGGTGAAGTGGGATGCTTCCACGTCATTAAGACGGCTTTGGTTTCTGAGGTAAAGTGGTGCACCAATATCCCATCGCCTGTGACGACTCTGAACAGGAACTCATTTCCCTCTCGCGCATACCGCATCGTGTGATCGAGGTTGATTCCCATTCTTGCACTCTTGTGATCCGGGGTCAGGTTTCTCGATAACCCAACACATCATGGAGCATGTGAAGGGCCTGAGCACGACCAATATGCAATGTGGACGCCACCTCTGATACCGTTATGCCCCTGTCCACTAACACCATGTCCTGTACTCTAGCAATGTTGTTTTCATTTGTGGATGTGGAGGGACGCCCATTTTGACCTTCATCCTCCACACTCTGCCTTCCTTCACTGAACATGCAACACCAGCGACCAACCATTTGACGAGACATGACCTCTTCACCATACACGGTCTGTAGGCGTTCATGGATGATGGACACATTACTCCCACGTGCCCATTCATATGGGATAACAGCACGCAATTCCATTGGCGACCATGTTGTCAGCACACGTCTGTCTGCCAACGTGATTTTTAATCGAATAAACTTGGGCACGCCGTTAAACTGCTACGCTCTTTTTCTCGGCGATCTGCGCATGCGTCAATTCCCCTCCGCTGACGGAATATTTTGTCGTTGAACCAGCGACATGTGTATTTTCTTATGGTTATTCTTTGTTTCACTTATTTTATCATCTTCACATTAAAAAAATTACGAAACTTACTTTCAGAACACCCCTCGTAGCTCAAGGGAAACCGTTGTTTATATACTGACTGATAGCCAGGCTATAATGAACAAAACCTTTATTCGGTATCAGAGTGTATTTTCGCGAAAATCTGGAATTCAATGTTTGCATTATCACACTATCTTCTCTTTATGCTACGTAATATTATGACAAGGAAAAGGTAACTTTTATTTAACTCTAAATATATAAACTTTGCCTAAACATGTCTGTACGTTTAAAAGAACAAAAAGTACAGAAATGATTTTTTTTTAAAGAAATCAAAATTAAAACAAATATTTTTTCTTGTAGACAGATTTATAATAGTAAATAAGGCATTATTGATATATAGTAGGATTGAATAAACGTACTAGCACTTCTATCGCAAGTTCATTACAACGAATATCATACAGATCCAGTTCTACGAAATTTCCATACTGACTAGTATGGTATGTCTCAATAGAATGCAAGATAAAAGTTTTAAAGTACTACCTGAGGATTTTGCATGGAGATCAGTCTCTTATTAGAACGGTCTGTTATAGGGAGACTCGAGAGGAGAAACCAACTAACCTGGGCAGATAGATTACGCAGAGGGTTGGAGGAAATAAGCATGGGATTTTTTAATCGGGGAAGATTGCAGGAACAAGCGAAATGTCTGGCGGAAAGTCAAGAAACGCCTGAAGGATATAGATAGGCAAATAACAGAAGAGGAATGTAGGGATATGGGAAACCGAGTTATACCTCTATCCAAGAAGCAGAGAAGGCAGACTGGGCTTAACCTGGTTTCGTCTAGGAGCTTGGAGGGCAATCGTCAACGAAGAGGGGGCAATAACATGTCCTCTTTGCAGTAGAGGCAAGACATCACACTATATTTTGTCGGAGTGTGAAGCCACAGAAGCTCTGAGGAAACTATTCCTGCCACAGTCCTTCATTACATCTACCAGGGGGCATTTGGCAACATACGATATATTAAATAACGCTAAATTCTGTGAGAGTGTGGGAAAATTTATGGAAAAAGTTCGACAGCTGAGGGTGGAACTGGCCGAGGGAGAGGGGGCCGAGGAAATGAGAGGAAGAGTTATTTATTAGTATTATAATTAGTATTGATAACACAGAGCGAATGAGGTAATTAGGGGATAATGTTCTTTTTGTATTTATTGTTTTTTTTCTATTTGTTTGTTTTTTTATTGCGTGTGTATGTGTTTTTATGTATTATTTTTATATTTATTACTTGGATTATTTATTGCAGTTTCAATAAAGAATTGAATTGGATTGTTTATATAAACTGTGTGTGTGATTTTTTCACTCTGTTTTTTTCTCTTTCATATCTTACATTTATTTTATTAAATAAGTATATAATAAATATAAATCTTAAGACATATCAACTTGCAAATGTTTATTTGCTATTTAATAACAACATATGAACGTTTTCGCCGTTTAGGGCATCTTCAGATATAACAAAAAACATGTAATCTGGACCTATAATAGTAAATTATGCAAATGACATGGTGTGGAGAAGAATATATGTGATACATAAGATTCATGAACTTTATGTAAATTATGACATAATACAGGATGAATATTGAGATGGTCTTTCGATTTTTAAATTAAACTGGACGAACATTTTTACATATAGCTCATGTTACAATTAAATATACAATGATTAAAATTTGTCAATGATGTTAAAATTTAAAATTTATAATGATGGTAATAAAATGTTTTAGAGTAATCATAGCTGAGAATTGTCGTAAGTTACAAGATAGTTTGCGTAGCTGATGTTCGTGTGTTTTGTAATTGTTTCATTAAAAAACGTTCATTAATGAACTAATGTTGTTTATGTTAAGGAATTGCTATTAGGTGTAATTAGATTTGTTGAGATATTTGCTCGTTGAGTATGAATGTAGTGGAATGTACAAAGATTTCGTAATGAATTTTAGTCATTCATTAAAGAGGTCGTTGGCTTTTGAAATGAATGTTATTTGACGACAGTGACTACTCTAGATGACATCCTATTACGTGTCATCAGGTTTATTGAAATATGTAAATGAAGATGTTATTTGTGTGTGCTGGTGTTGGTGTGTTGGTGGTTTTAAGAGAACTGAGCTCAGTTCTCATCAAATTAGAGTAGTCACTGTCGTCAAATAACATCCATTTCAAAAGCCAACGACCTCTTTAATGAATGACTAAAATTCATTACGAAATCTTTGTACATTCCACTACATTCATACTCAACGAGCAAATATCTCAACAAATCTAATTACACCTAATAGCAATTCCTTAACATAAACAACATTAGTTCATTAATGAACGTTTTTTAATGAAACAATTACAAAAAACACGAACATCAGCTACGCAAACTATCTTGTAACTTACGACAATTCTCAGCTATGATTACTCTAAAACATTTTATTACCATCATTATAAATTTTAAATTTTAACATCATTGACAAATTTTAATCATTGTATATTTAATTGTAACATGAGCTATATGTAAAAATGTTCGTCCAGTTTAATTTAAAAATCGAAAGACCATCTCAATATTCATCCTGTATTATGTCATAATTTACATAAAGTTCATGAATCTTATGTATCACATATATTGTTCTCTACTCCATGTCATTTGCATAATTTACTATTATAGGTCCAGATTACATGTTTTTTGTTATATCTGAAGATGCCCTAAACGGCGAAAACGTTCATATGTTGTTATTAAATAGCAAATAAACATTTGCAAGTTGATATGTCTTAAGACTGAAATTTATTATATACTTATTTAATAATTTACCAGCCATATTGATATATAAAATGAACTGTAAATTACATTTATTTTATTTTTATAATTTTTGTGAAATTTGGTATGAAGTTAGATTAGTTGTAATTGTGATAATTAATGATAATGGTAGTAATAATAATAACTGTTGTTTTACTATTTTATTATTAGCAGTATTATTTTTGTTTTCTTTGAAGATTCAAACTTGCACAGTTATAGCACGAATGGCCGTACGGGCTCGTGCGAAGGATCTTGTGTACATGAGTTTGTATAACTGTGTATCAATTCATTCATTCTTTCATTCAATCATGTTTTATAATGGCACATTAAATGGAATCTTGTAACAGTGATAATAACGTTTCCACAAAGTAAACATTAACTGCCTTTTGAAGGATGCACTGAAAGGAATGGTTGAACGGGAGAAGAGTTTGGGCAGGAGAAAATATCAGATGATAGACGACATTAACATATATGAATCATATGAGGAGGCAAAGAGAAAGACAGAAAATAGGAAAGATTGGAGAATGTTGGACTTGCAGTGAAAGACCTGCCCTTGGGCAGAACACTGTGAATGAATGAATGAAACTAAACACTATGTCCATTTTCCACCTCCGAAAATAATAAATAATCAATTTACCACAGATGATTCAGTTGAGACTCTTAACGTCGTTTAATATCACTTGTACTAGCCATACTGTAACTGACTCACGAAAGCACTATTTATATCGAGCATTGATCGATTAAGTATTTCATTTAGCTATGATTTTCGAATATTGACTTCAGAGAGAGAAGAAAGTCAAGAGCGCCTATAGAGATTAGCAATATTTTCAGGGCAATGCACGCGGTGCAAATACACAAGAATGCCCATCTCTGACTCAGAAGTTAATCTGGAACCTCAGTTGAGACCTTGGCCTACAGAGACATCTTCCCGCTAATAATGGGAACTTAGTAGATGAGGAACAGTTCGTCGGTAATTTTACCTTGTTGGAATTATTTTAAATATGGTTAGTATAAAAGCAATTAGGGCATGATTACAGGCAATGGTTTATCTTTGTAGTGTGCTGTCTCTACTTACCATATATATCCTCTTCAATGGTTTGTGACCCTCGAAGTTTAAATTCTTCCATTAGCTCCTTCTTTCTGGTACTAATTACATATCCAGTCATGTTATGCAGAACTGATAAACAGTGTCTGCTTAATTTTCCATATGATGATAAATTGAATAGGAAGTCGGGGTGAATCCATGGTTTGAAATTTCTCAGCATTATTATATCAGATATGCTGTAAAATAAAATAATAGTTTATTATCTACAACACGATGTTGTTTGCTGTAACTAACGTTGTACCTGAATTTGTATCCTTAGTTGTCATCTATTACTCTAAATCATTACTATTGTAAGTTGAACATAGAGAAAACAAATGTAAAAAGATATATATCTGACAATGTTTCCTGATATAAGTAACTTGAAGTTTCCCTGAAATAGGTGACGAGTCTATTGAAAAATAAGTCCCTTAATGGAACTGCTATCCTTATACCCCTATACCTACATAACCTATAGTTCAGTAATATTTCAGAGTTCATGTAATACTTTCTGAAATAACCAGTACAGCTTCATAAATGTGAGGCACTGATATTAAAAGCTTATATATTAAAAATTATGTCAATAAAAATTAATTTTCATAAGATACAAACAAAATAAGAGAACACAAAATCCAATAATTGACAACAATAATGAATGAATATTGAAAGACGTTTTTCGTAGAGATAAGGAAGGAAAAAGAGAGGCATTGGTCACACACTTTATAAACGACAATTTTAAGTCAGAACAAAGTTGATACAAATGGTGCTTTAGCATCCAGAAATTTAGGGGAAGATCTCTCTCGTTTCTAGTTTGAAAATAAATAATTTCTTGGAGGTAGGAAAACCAAAACTGTTACCCCGTTCAAATCACTTATTACAGATGATTGATTATGGTTAAAATAATAAATATTTACAGGTACAATACCATATTCACTTTGAGCTAGGTCTACCCAAATTATTGTTCTAACAACTCCTTGATTCTTCAAAAGATAATGTTGATCAGAATCACATTAATGTCAAAGAAAACTATATTCTGGATGACGTTAACGATGACTATGGTGCTATTGATAACTATGACGGCGTTGATTATTATTGTTATTGTTATTATTATTCTAATATTAAACAACTTCATGTTTTACTGTAGTTTACAAAAGAATCTACTGCTGCTACCAGATGGTACTTCTACAGCTGTGTAAAAGAACATAAACATAAATTAATAACGAAATAAATTTCTGTAAACCACGTTAATAAAGCCATAATTCTAGGCTCAATCCACTGACGGTTCCTTATGAATTCATTCGATACATAGACAATTGTTTGAAATGTGTGCTAATCTGAAGTTTGTACTACAATTTTCTTCAAATATTTTCACTTCTAGTGTAAAACACTTATTTCTCACTATCTAATATAACCGAGTTACTTAATAGATATCCTAATTCAAAAAGTCTGTGTGCAAGGTTTTCTCATGTTATTCAACTTCCCACATCCAAAACAAATTTATCCATTATGATATGAAAGTTTCTGAACATGTGGGGAATATCCTCATGTATTTGCAATATTCCTATATAAAAAAATCGATTTCTGGGTTTCGATATCAAAGTTACGGAATAGATAATATTTTAGAAAGGCTGTGTGGAAAAAATTTTCAAGTATTTTCAGTTTCTTGGAAAAAAACAAAATTATGAGTTTCAGTATCAAAGATACTATACAAGTTTCTTCTTTTCAGAAAGCTGTGCGGAAGATTTCTTCAAGTTTTTCCGCTTCCCATATAAATAACTAGTTTCTAAATTTCGGTATCAAGGAAACTTAAGAGATACTTTGAAAGGCTGTATAAAAAGCCTTATGTAGTTTCGCTTCTATGTCAAAAAACAATATCTGATTTTCGGCATAAAAAAATACTGAACACTAAACAGGTCTCAATTGTCAAAAGACTGTTTGGACAGTTTTCATAATAACTTATAATTACCATATGAAAATGAATCTCTGACTTTCGGTATCAAAAATATTGAACAGGTCGCATGGAAGATAGTGGAAGATTTCTTCCACTAATTTGTATTCCCATAACAAAAACTAAATTCTTAGTTTCGGTATCAAAGATGCTAAACATGTCTCGTGTTTTCAAAAGTTTTGGACTCTTACTTTGAGAGAGAAACAGAGGTTAAAGATATTCGAAAATGAGGTGCTTAGGAAAATATTTGGGGCTAAGAGAGATGACGTTACAGGCGAATGGCGAAAGAACTGCACGCATCGTTTTCTTCACCTAACATAACTGACAACATTAAATTGAGACGTTTGAGATGGGCAGGGCTTGTAGCACGTATGTGTTAATCTAGAATTGTATATAGGTTATTAGTTGGAAGATCTGAGGAGAAAAGACCTTTGGGGAGGCCGAGACGTAGATGGGAGGATAATATTAAAATGGATTTGAGGAAGGTGGGATATGATGCTAGGGACTGGATTAATCTTGCCCAGGATAGAGACCGATGACTGGCTTATGCGAGGGCAGCAATGAACCTCCGGGTTTCATAAAAGCCATTTGCAAGTCACTTGTGAAAGTTATTACTTCACCTTCCGTGCTCAAAACTAATTTCTCATTTTCGGTATCAAATATATTGAACAGGTATCGTGTTTTTCAAAGGGGTTGTTCAATGGTTTAGAAGATGTCAAAAACGCTTCGATTAAAAAAAAAATTCTATAGAGCATTTGAGGAAGATTAGTTTTCATGTACGTTCTAAAATGTCCTTTTCCTTCAATTTGACGTTAATGATAGTAAATATTACAGTGGAGTGAAATTGTATGATTTTTCACTTTATTTAGAAATGTTGTTGCATTTTATACCTAACATTACCTGAACATTTTATGAAAATCACATTCTATCTTGAGGTGCCACTATGGTCTTAAAATTTTAAAATATTCCAAAAAATTAGGCCTACCTTCTTTCATTATTTTTTGTTTTTTATTTTGTTATATTTTAATAATCTTCGATGTTTAAGGTGTTTATAATGATACTGTCTTTCTCTAAAAAAAAATACACCTGAAATTTAGTATTTTTAGGTCCCACAAGAACATAGAGTTTTCATTATTTTTCATTAAAATTGGTTACTGTGTAAGCCATCCAGTAACTACTAGAATGGAAGAACGTATTGTGGTTTTGGTTCACGAACCTAACTTGAGCTATCGAGATTATTAATTTAACTCCTGAATCAGAAAGTTCCTTCACAATTTTAAAGCTATCACTAACTACTTGTTTGGAAATGGTTGCAGAACAGGAAAGTTAGTCGCAGTAGGATGCGATGGAACAAATGTTAATAGTGGTTTTGATAATGGCATTATACGAAAACTAGAACTTCACTTCAAGAAGCCTCTCCATTTGGTTTGTGTGTCTCCTTCACATGAATGAGCTTCCTGTAAGACATCTGCTAATCCATTTAGATGGTGTAACATATGAACCAAACTCTTTCTGTGGTCCCATTGGTGGAGGTTTGAATGATTGCCTTCTGCCTGTTATCACTTACAAAGCAATTGAAGAAAATCCATTGCCAAACATTAATTTAAAGGAGTTAAGTAATGATCAGAACTTTGCAGTATTGTCAAGACTGTTACATCCGGCAAATGCGTTGAAGACTTAGCTGATCTTCAACCAGGTCGAGTGTCACATTCAAGGTGGCTGACAACTGAGAAAGGATACTTCGTTTGTATGTTAGTACCAATGACCCATCGGAAAATCTGGTCGCATTGGCCACCTCTGGAAAATGATTCTGTTCAGCAGATAACTACCGGAAAATCGTAATATCGTTGTTGATTCTGTGCTCGAAAAAATGTTGTTAGCTATGCTAACTGATACAAGGGAAGCTATTAGTTAACTAGTTTTTTCTCGTATACTTAGGACCAGAGACAAACAACCCAGCAGAATCATAAGAAAATGTATGGTCCCCAAGCTGAAATTCAATGCTTCGGACTACTATTAAATGATAAGTCATGAGAGCTAACTTACAACGGTACTGAACCACCCTTAACTCAGTCGATCTGCCGAGAAGATATCAAGAGCCATATCAATGATAATGAGCCACTGACATTTTCAAAGTTCTTGTGTTACACACAAGCAGTAGAACGGTGTGTTCGTTTAGTTACTGAGGCCACTTCAGCAGTTTGTGAACTACAAAGGGACGGATATATCAGGGCCAGACTGAAATCTAGGACAGGTATGCCACATTTCAACAAAAGAAAACTGAATGTCATATTTAATATAATCAGAGTTAAGAGTTCTTTACAGTTTATTTGTTATTTGCTTATGATCACAAACTACATTTAAGGGTAGTGATGTCCTTGATCTCTGACGTGAACATACTTGTTCATGTTCATAAGTTAGTTGTAATTTAAATAAATAGCTTTTCTTTTCAAAAACCAGTTCATATTGTTTAAACATTATAATCAATTCACCAAGAGAAATTTGTAGCCATATTTGTGATTTTTTAACATTTCTATAAAAATTTAGTTTTTCAGTGTTCTTCTAGCACTTGGAAGTTGAGTTACAGAGAAGATAATTTTGTTCTTAATATTTAGGCCTTCCCTTCCACTAACATTATTGAAACTCTAGGTACGTGATATTTGAATGATAATGAGTGCAAAAAATTAAAATATAAATAATGGAAGACATGATATTTGGGGCTCTTGTGCGTCCTGAAGATATGAGTCCATTAAGAGATAAATTTAGCAAGTAAATACTCTCATAGTGCATCAACTTTTGCACTCCCAAGCTTTTTGATATAAGATAAAAAAATTCATTCCACAGCCTACATATAAATTTTCAGCTAGATTTCTAAATCAATTTTCACATCATAACATTATCTCTATTCTTCATGTAATGAGAAGGAAAAGTTACAGTTTAAAACTGCGTATGCTGTGTTCTTACTTCTTTACAGCTTTCACAAATTCCGATGAGTTGTCTTGTTGAGCGTTCACAGTTACGCCCATCGCTGTCTCTGAAATGGAAATATGTAATAATCAGAATCGTTTTGCGCCAAAGAGTACATAAGAGAAACCGCAGGATTCGGACTTACCACTTATAATATCCAATGCATACGTAGCAATATAGTTACGGACATCAAACTCGGCACCATTTACATGACTCGAAAGACGTTCCAACAAGATGAGTCCGTTCTTGTTAAATACATCTACGTATTTTTCCAATATCTTGAAATGGAATGTAGGAGTTATAATCTTTCTATGTTTCTTCCACTTTTCTCCTATGAATACAGGAATATTCTAAATTAGTTGTAAAATAATAATGATAATAATAATAATAATAATAATAATAATAATAATAATAATGGTTTATTTTAACTGGCAGAGTTAAGGCCATTCGGCCTTCTCTTCCACTCAACAAATATGATAGAAAATTACTACATTGCTATGAATATAACATAATTAATACAATACAATACAAAGCAATACAATCTAATATATAAAAGTGAATGTGGGTATGTATGTATGTATGTCCTCTATACTAATTTACACGCTTTGCCCGATATAGGCCTATGCCAAAGTTTGCACATTTAACCTTCATAACCAGGAGAAAAACATAGGCTACATTAAATTGTGCAAATGGACGTTAAATTAATTTAAAAATAAAAAAATAAAAATAAGTATGATCAAACATTCATGTGTAATACTAAAATGCAGTCTTCTATAGTCAATTGTTTTTTTATTATTAGCTGTTATATACAACATCGACTTTCACGAGGCCATGGAAATTATAACACGAAATTAAGTAACATTGTTGATACACATCATGAAGGCTAAAACTAGATAATTCATGCAATAAGTATCTTTAAGCAGTCCAGGACCGTATTATGTATTTCTCGATGTAGTTGTAGATAGTGAGCAAACTGTATTTTATCCAACTGAATTTTAGAATTCTTTCAAACTACAAGGATTGCTACCACATAATTTACTTAATATTGAATAACCAGAAGTACAATTGTGAAATACTGACCCACCAAAATTATGCTCCAGCAATAATTGGTGTGAAGAACTCATGCGAAATGTAATAGAAGTAGCAATATTAACTGGAGAAACGAAAGGAGATGTTTTTATCTCACGTATTGCTATGATACCCATTCGATTTCAAGCAACTGCAATTTCAGTGGGACTAGCATTTTTAATGGCCATATTAAAATGAAGCTCAAGGACAGTAGCTCAAAGTTGCAAACATTTACTTAAAAACAGCGTGTTTTTCACAACCTCGACTATATTTTATACAAAGGAGTGGGGAAAAAATTACACATATCAAAAAGCAATTCAATGATATTTCTGTCATGCTGTTAATGTAGTATGTGAATGTACATTAGGCGACTGAAAATAACACCGTATTAATTCCAAAATATATGTCTCTCAAAATATTGTTGTTCACGTCCGAAAATATGTTACTGCGAAATTCTATTTGTATAATCAAGTTGCAAATGTATGTTATGTCTTGTGGAAATAATCTCTTAATTTCTAAAATATCGTCTCTCAGAATATTAGTCTTTATGTTAAAAATTGACTTATTGCAAGTTTATATTGTATCTGTATTCCGTGTCTAAAATAAGAATGAATATAATATGTACTGATTTTGTGAGATATAGTTTTCCAAGTCATATTAAAAGAAAAAGGCTGGGTATGATATAAGTGGGTGTACAGCGGTCAAGGTGGTAATAAACTTCCAATATAAATTAAATGATATATGTACATATTGATTCGATGCTGAAACTGATCAGAAAGAGGAAAAGGAATTATATTATCGTGGGTTTTACTTTGTTCATAGTTTGATTTTTCTATTATTTATTTGTATTTCTGGCGGTGTGGAAGAGAAGGCCTAATGGCCTTAACTACACCAGAATAAATAAATAAAAACAAATAAATATATAAATTAAAAAGCCGTTGAACGTCAGGAACATGAGACATGTTTTCCTTTTGGTGCCTGATTTACAAATGTTTTAAATTTAGTTAACGTTTGGCAGGGGATTTCGCTAAGAAGTTCATCAATTCATGTAAGTGATGTTAAGTAAAGATTCATCTTAGCTTAGTAAAGACAATTCGGTTTGGTTGTCTATAGTTAGGTTTCCGAAATTTCCGAAGATGTAATAACCAAAGCTCGGAACTTGGGAACTTGTGTCTTTGCACATGGCTAAGCGACCGGACTTCAATGTCAACAAACTCCCGCTTCCAGCACGGCGGTACTGCCAGGTCTGCTAGAAAAGTGGTTTCTGGCTGAACAACATATTGATAGCATTATGATAGGTTGAAACACCTAATTTTATAGCAGATATTATATATAATAAAAATAAACATGAGCAGTATGTCAAATTTACTGTTCTGCTCTCTACATTTTCATTGCAGTGTAATGACTACTTACATTCGAAGATTTTCAAGCTCATAACTTCTTCGCCTGTTAGTTAAACGTGATTTGAAACGAAAAAAAAAAACTTATTTTCGCGTCACATGAAGTGACGAGAACAAACTTAAAATGCTTAATGTTTTCACTGTTACTATTTTCTGTTAGATTTTCAGCAGTTGCTAGCTGATCTCGTATCTGAGAAAAGTAGCTAAGTATATCCAATTTTTTTCTAGAAAATAGTTTTCAATTTGTGTGTCACTACTATGACTTGATCCATGACTAAGGACAAATCTTCCATCAATTTAAGGTACTGCTATGTCTTTCAATGAATGCCCGTTTTCAGCCTCTAGTTTGTGTATGGCACAACTTACAAAATATAAATTCTCCATTCGAAGAAAATAATGTATCTCCTTCGAATTTCTCCACGAAATTCTGCACCTAAAATTTAAGAAATATATTTTCAAACTTATAGCCTATAATACTCATTTGAAAAACACGTATTTTCTAATTCTCAAACAGACCGTTTACCTGTAATTCTCTGAATGTCATTGGCTTCGACATGACACAGTTTCGTCATCCGTCTTGTCGTTCGACGTGACAACTTTCTGCGTATATACGACTGTCCCTGAGCACTTGCAGTGTGAGCTTTCTGTACGTTATACCTGTAACTTAGGCCTACCCATGCGCACGATACACAAGTCCCCAAGTTCCGAGCTTTGGTAATAACCAGTTTAATTAAAAATACATAGAAGCAGAAAAGGAAACCCGTGCAACCCGGGTGCTTTCAGCTAGTACTACAATATAATACATATTTAATTTAATACAATGACAATTATTTTTATCTTCACAACATCAATAAAATAATTGTGCAATAATAATAATAATAATAATAATAATAATAATAATAATAAAATTAATAATAATAATAGTCATACCTAAATTAAATTAAATCATTAAACTCGATCACAATTATAACTTCAATTTGACTGCGCCCGTAAGAATTCGTTTAGCCTTTTCTTGAAAGTGGTTATTGTCTGGCAACCTTCTAATGACTTCTAAGTGACAAATGTTCTATGAAGCTGATATATAATATTATAATAGGAATAAAAACTTAATAATTCATAATATCAATATCATTTAATTATATTATAGTCAAATGACTTATCACACAAAAGTAACTGACATGTTAAATATTGTTATTACGTCACATTCATTTGGTCGTTAACGTTTTCGCCATTTTCACATCATCAGACAACAAATTATTACGATATAAAATTTGAGTAAAGATTTACATTACTATACAAATACAACATATGATTAGCCTACATATTTTAACATAAATTCAATAGAAGTTATATAATCCAATATTAAAAATGTATAGCCTATAAAAATTGTTAACAAATTGTGATCATTGTGTTCATCTTCTGTCAGTGTGAACAATTTCAAATCTCATAGTATATAAATCTAACATATTTACAATAGTTAAATTTGCACTTAGTTTATTTAAAATGGAATTTAAAAAACGAAATTATGTATCAATTGTAACCTAAGAAGTAAAATTGTCATAAACAACCAAGTCATTGAACAAGTGAATCAATTTAAATGATTATTTATATATAATATATTTAAACCAAAACAAATTTGAACTGAAAGCCGAATAAGATTATACAACGCGTTAGCTCTTCTGACCTTATTATATGGTTGTGAGAATTGGACGTTCAAGACGACGAAAGATAAATACAGAATAACTGCAGCAGAAATGAGATATATGAGAAAAACATTAGGTTATAACTGGAATGAATTTAAAACAAATATAGATATTTTAGAAGAATTAGGAGTATCTATACCCAGTTCTTGACAAAATCCAAAATTATTAATCACGATGGATATAACATGTGAACAGAATGCTACGCAATATATTACCTATATTACTTAAAAATTACACCCCATCAGGCACAAGAAACGAAGGAAGCTCATTGAAGAGACTTCTGGACATCTGATTTGAGATCGGAGCAGGGTAACAGTGGCCTAACTCCCTGAAAGCTACACGATGATGATGAGAAAAGTACATAAGCTTGATGCCCATCAAATTACTTTGTTCACATAAATATTACTATACTTTTACTGGCTTTCCACTTCACAGCAGTTCGCCTCACATAAGAACAAATGAACTATTTAACTTATAGGTAATGATTTACGTGAGCGGCAATTAATACCATAATTCACATTGAAGTTAGTTTTATGGTTTATAGTATAGTTTTGTAATTAATTAATGAGCAGGTAAGTAAATAAACAAATACATATGTAACTAAATAAATTAATAAATAAATCAACGAATAAAGAAGTAAATAAATAAATAAACTTTATATAACAATGCTTTAAACCTCAGAGGCTATTCAGTGTCAAAATTCAACGTAGAAGAGAAATGGTCCAACTTTATACGTAACAGTTACCTGCTGCATAGACCTAATAAGTTTACGGTCTAGAAATAGGATGGGACTGAGATGGAGTTGAAATCATTCGTCTACGGTTCTTACTACTCGTATGTTTATTAGTTTCGTGAGGTAAGGATTGGAGCTGGAAAAATCTTTATGCATTTCCAAGAAAGGGCTCAGTAAGGATGCGAATATAGATAATTTAATTAAGTATTACACTGCTCCGTCGATTTTGTAGAAAGTCAATGTTCATCTACTTACATATAACAAAGGGAGCAAGTCCCCTGCAATGGGCAAACATCATCTTTTGGTAGAGCAGTGGTATTCAATCTATGGTACGCGTACCCGCATAGGTATGCAGGGTTGTCACAAGGGGTGACATCCCACTGAATACGTATGTAAAAATGCTGACATAACTTATTTATTTCATTATTCTTGATGAAAATATTGCATTATATGTATTAGAGTTCCTTTTGCAATAACAATTCTTGTTTTCCTTGCTTGAATACCATTTTAAGTAAATTATTATTATTATTATTATTATTATTATTATTATTATTATTATTATTATTATTATCATTGTATTATTAACTACTGTATAATAATAATAATAATAATAATAATAATAATAATAATAATAATAATAATAATAATAATTACACTGAATAATAATTTATTTTTAGTACAACATTAATCATAGTCTTCTGTTAATTCTCATATAACTGCAATGCAGTTTGGGTGTACAAATATACTTTGTGGGTACGCTAGCAAAGAAGGTTGAATACCACTGAGGTATCGATCATGTGAGAATGGGTATTTAAGAGTTGTTAATTCATTATAAAAAGCGAATCTGACATAATTTTAATACAAATTAATTTCCAAGAATACATATATATGTCAAGAAACTACAATAATAAATGAATATATGAATAAATAAATGAATTAATAAATATAAATATCAACTAATAAGTAAAGAATGAATGAATGGATGAATGAATGAATGAATGAATGAATGAATGAATGAATGAATGAATGAATGAATGAATGAATGAATGAATGAATGAATGAATGAATGAATGAATGAATGAATGAATGAATCGGTAAATAAATAAAGAAAAAATTTGAAATAAATATATATTATGTTACTCTCTCCAGCAATATCCTTAACATTTGTGCCGTTTTGAAGACGTTGAATAATATTTACTTTGTCAGAAATACTCAGACTTGAAAGTGTTTGTGACACGATGCCTGAACGGTATGCGGGGGCTTGGATTCTCGTCTCAACAACAGACCACGTAGTACTGTTTTCTGCTTTTTGTAGACTCAAACGCATTCTACTAAATCGACGGAACAGTGTACTTTATACAATAATTGAAGATTGGACATAAAACAGGCTGTAAGTGCCAAAATAATCCTTTCCAAAATAGAATCTATGTCCCTGTTTCAATCCAATAAGAAAAGAGGGTAAGTCCCATTGTAATTTTATTTAGAATCTAGCTTCTCCCATAGACCTGCAAAATGTATGATATAACATTACTAGTTGCACAAGAAGGCCCTATTTTCTAAGGTTTTTCTCTTTTGGCACTCACAGCCTTTTTTATGTCCAGTCTTCAATTATTTCACTTGTTGAGTAACGCGTGTAATTACAGAGGAAGAATATATACTTCGACGATGTCCATTTTTTTCAGTGGATCGTTTGCTTACCGGTGCTAGTGAGCAATCCTAATCCCATCCAAGGCACCAAGAAAGTATATGTGAGTCCCTTGTCTATATACTTGATGCTGTTTATTACAACCTGGAAAACATTCGTGTGTAAATCACAATTCATTACAAACCTTCAGATTTAGATTATCATTTGGCATTTTAAAATATCACGTATACCATTTTCTTGACATTTTCTATACCGGCACTTGTGAATATTTAACACTGTTACACCTATTGTTGTCTAAGTTTAGAGATATTTGTACAGTGCCAAAATCAGTAACTTCTAACTCTACGAGAGAATGGCTACTGAAGAACATCCATCTTTGTGGCCCAGAAGACTACGAGTATTTCGTTTATAAATTCGGGAGATAGAACTATCATTACACAGAGTGTTTCATAAAATATATTTAATATAAATACTGATTTGGGTGTAAGGTAGAAGTTAGAAGTATGAACAACACTAAAACGCTGTTACAATACTTTTCCTAAAAATACTTTATTTAAGAGTTATGCCGCAGCGAACATTTATGACCCAGTAGGCCTACATAATGCAGTTAAGTATATACAACACCTGGGCGATCACAACCACGGGACTCACCATGTCCTTTGACACGGTAAATGTGCATCATTCCTACGCCTCAGCAGTAACTAAGAACATAAGGTTCGAATAAATGATCGCCCACAATGTTTATCATTCCCCCATAGTGTCGCTCGGGGGCAAAATCGCCCTTAATTGTATTCCTTGTAGTACAAATAACTATTCTTCATTACCGGAAATTTTTCAATTAAAATTTGTAGGTGGTTTAACTTTGTTGTTATTTGTGAATAATTATTCACTCGTTCAAAATAATAATTTGTTACTTAGTAGGTTACATGTTAGATCTTATGAATTTCATGTAGATATTAGGTGTGGTTTTGTCTCAAAATATTCCAATAGCTTTGTTCAATCTGTGTATAGATTTATTTTAAACCCAGTTTTGCACTGCGATTATGAATAATATATTATGTTCATACGTTACCTCGATGTATTTCGGTTCTGTCAATATAATGAATAATTGTGGTCCCAACCAGACCCTACTAATGGGCCCGTATTCTGCTACTATTCTCTCCAAATCGTTTAGATATGCTAATGACAGAAAAACAAATAATTAACATTATTTAGTTACTCGTAAAGTACAATACATAAAAACGAGAAACCATGTAGGCCAAACTTGGCTAACTTCGTGACACGGCTAATTTCGTGATAATCTTATTTAAATTTATCACGAATTTATACCAGGGACAAATAATGTAATTCTGATAGTATAGTATAAATGGTAGAAGATGTATTATAACATAGATTTTTCTCACTGCGTTCTTGAAGTGATGTGAACAAATTGAAGAGTTGTGAGATCTACAGCTTTTATTTTGTGAGTGAATATACCATCCGATTTCCTTTGTTAAGAGAAGAGATGTTTACTGTGTTTTGTGGTCCAAATTGTTTTCAATGGTGAGTACTGACATTTTATATTTCTTGGAGAAAAATATAAACTTATCAGTGCACTAATTATATAACACTGTTTTATCTCAGGAGGTTGTTTTCTTAGTGTTTTCTCATTCCACGAAGCCATCTTTTTATCTTTAACCCTTTGCAGCTTAATGGTTGTGCAGAAGAACCACCGTTTTTTTCTTTCTCTACAATAATTATAGCACAGATGTCCCACTATATAATCATCCCTTGGATATACATAGAGGTGCCATCTGTGTTTAAAATTGTGTGCAGAGTTAAAATTTTGAAAGAATTGATCGAAGCTTTCTTATGATCCATGATATCAAAAACATAAAAATAACATTTGTGCCTCAAAGGTTTAATTTTTTTCTATAATATAACAACATTCTCTAGTGAAAGAAATATCAAATGCACCATATTTATATTATTTAATTCTATAAACTATTTTTCATATATTCCAATCAAATTATTAACAGAAAAAAAATAATTAATACAAGAATTATGTAATCATGAAACGTAAAATATTTGTGTCTGTATTCATAGCATCTCTGATGTACTGTTCACGTCGTCGACGACAAAATTATTAGGAGTCTTGGATGTTTTCCACTTCTCTCCACATAGTAGATTGTACTGCGGCAGGAAAGAGTTGCACATACTATTTCCAATATGTAACATAAAAGACACACATCAAAATTGTTTACGGAACAGACGAAATGTTATACAAAATTCTCTGTATACCCAAATATTTTTTTTTTACAATTATGCCACATTTATAATCTGTCTACAATAGAAAATAAGTAAATATTATAAAAGAATATGACATGAGTGGAGATGTTATCCCATGACAACACTCCAAAAGAAAAATAACAATGTTTTAAATAGCTGTAGTAGAAATGAATGGAAGTCAAGAGCATTGGTCCTTTTAAGTCTTCTTATTGTTTGACTATTATCCAGCAAATTTAATGCATGATGATTACGATGTTGATTTAATCGGTGCAGGTATTTTTTGCTGAACTTAGAGATTTCTTCTTTTACAGTTGAAATGTTAAGATCATGATGAATGACATCATTACGTACATACCATGGTGCAGTGACAATGGAACGTAAAGTTTTAGACTGATACCTCTGCAGTATTTCAATGTTTGAGTTGCTAGCAGTTCCCCACAGTTGGATGCCGTATGTCCATATTTGTTTTAGTATGACTTTATAAACAAGAAGTTTATTTTCTAATGACAGTTTTGATTTAGGTCCCAATAACCAACAGATTTTTTATGTTTTAAAATTTAATTCTTTACATTTAGTTTACGCCATGTTAAGCGGCGATCTAAATGCATATCTAAATATTTAACATCGTCTGCTTCAGGAAGTTCTTTATTGTACAGTGTTACAGGAGGACAGTTTTCAGTTCTGGTTCCGAAAGTAACATGAACTGATTTGTTTTCACTCGCTTGTATTCTTCATTTAATTAGCCAGTCTTCTGTTTCTTTCAATTCATTCTGCAGGTTTTCAGATGCTGTTGATGGATCTTCATGTGAAGCAAGAATAGCAGTGTCATCAGCGAAAGTAGCCACCAATACCTCATTAGGAATTGGAAAATCAGCTGTATAATTTGTAAGGTGGGTGCTCCTGTTATGGCAATGTTCCTGATATGGCCACCCCCCTATTGTGAGTTAGTTAACCAAAAAATCCGCTAAATTGCAGCAGCATCCAATGAAATGGCATCCTGGTATGTCACTTGATCGTTTCCCATCCAGTCAGGTTGAGCAATATGGCGTCAGTTGCCTGTTTTGCGGTTTTCATGTGACCTCTTCTTATTTTTCTCTGGTAAGTTTCCTTTGTTTTATGCATGTTTTTCAAAGACTTGTTTCATGAAAACCATCGTACTCCATTCAGTTTTTAATGTTCTGTTGATTGGTGTTGTAGTTGATGGCGTAACTTTTACGAGCTGTTCATAATCAAACGATTTTCATGAAAGCTTACCTGCTCCTGATATGGCCATATAAAATGCACCATGGCCATATCAAATGCACCACGGCCATATCAAGTTCATTTCACTTTTATTTTTCACCTGACACATTTACATGCCTTATAGCTGAGATTACGCAAAAATTTTGTATTTTAAGAAAAACAACTTAATTTTTTATGGAAAAACCTGTTTTGACTACACTTTTGAATTATAAAAAAGATTATTAAGTGTCATTTTTATTCATTTTACACCAAAATTATTTAATTTTAACATAACTGCGCTATCAAACATCATGATTTGTAGAACATGGAACAAGGGTGGCCGTATCATGTGCACATGTTCCTGATATGGTCACTAGGTAGACTTTTGGAATTTGGGACCTTTGGACAATTAAAGCTATTTTTATGGGGAAAGTAAATTGTTTTAAGAAAGTCCATTAGACTGAGAACGAGTAAGAAAAAAGTGGTTTACATTTTTTTCAAAATGGCGGCTAGAAAAATTCTCAAACCTTAGCATGGCCATATCAGGGACACCTACCTTATATAGTATAGGGCCTAAGACTGAACCTTGAGGTACACCTGACTTTATATCACAGAATGAGGAGAAAAGTTCTCCGAACTTTACTTGAAAAATTCTCGATGTTAAGTACGAGTGAAGTAATAAATAATAGGGTTGCGGAAGTATGACTTTCAGTTTGTAAAGTAGACCAAGATGCCAGACTTTATCGAAGGCTTGTTGAATATCTAAAAATACAGCAGAACAATATTTTTTTTGTTTATATGGCGTCTTCAATTTTATTGACGACTCTATGAATTTGTTCTATTGTAGAGTGTTCTCTTCAGAATCCGAATTGATGGTCAGGTATAACATTTTTGTCAGTAAGAATTGGAGACAATCTTTTTAAAAAGAGCTTCTCAAATAATTTAGATAGTATTGGTAATATTAAGTAATATATAATTACACGATATGAAGTCACTTCATTTGGTGGTTTCCCTGGTTTTGTAATCAAGATAATTTGAGAAATTTTCCACTGTGCTGGATAATAAGAAGTTCTAAGAATTCCATTAAAAAGAGTTGTAATAAACACAATTACTTTTCTGGGGAGTTCCAAAAGAATTTTAGCAGTTATCAAGTCGTAACCAGGGCACTTCTTTGGATGTAGTTCTGTTTCTATTGCTTTCTTGACATCGTTTGGAGAAAAACTCAGAATTGGTAAACACATCTGAAGTATGACACTGAGAAATTCGTTAATTTCATTATCATTGGAATTTACTGTAGATGCTGGATTTGGAGTGACAACATTTGCTAAATGACTTACAAAAAGTTCAGCTTTCTCTAAGTCACTTCTGGCCCAATCATCATTGCTTTCTAATTTGGAGGTATCGCTCTCTGAGGACGTTTCAGTTTCTTAGTTATTTTCCACAAGGAATAGTCATCTCTATTTGTAGCACTAAGATTTACAAGATAATCGTTGAAGGTTTCATTCTTTAATTTAAGGAGAAGTTGTTTTAATTCTTTGATACTTTTATGTAGTTTGGTTTTGTCTTCAGGTCGCCTATGATTTTGCCAAATTGCTCGTAGTTTTCTTTTTTCTGAAATGTTCTTTATTTCTTCTGGATAATTGATGCAAATTTCTTCTTTGGGTCTCAGAACTGAAGTAGATCTCCAAGCAGCTTGTTGAATTAATTCTGTTAAATATTCAGTGGCAATATCAATGTCTGTGTCTGATTTGAGGGGAAGTTTAAGTGTGATATTATTTTCTATCCAACTTCTGAAAGAGTTCCAGACTGTATGTTTGTTGTAAAGCGAAGGGGAGTGTATTTTCTTAATTACTGTTACACTTATTGTGGCTATAATTGGAGTGTGATTAGAACAAATATCAAAACAAGATTCGACATCAATATAATTGTTCCCTATTCCATTGACAATAAAGAAATCCAATAAATCAGGTATTTTGTTTGGATCTGTTGGTCAATATGTAGGTTGGCCTGTAGAAAGAGTTTCAAATGTTTTATTTGTTACACATTGTTGTAATTCCCTTCCCCTTGGAATTACCAATCTTGAGCCCCACATTGGATGCTTTGGATTGTAGTCACCACCTACAATAAATTTGTGACCCAAATTTTGGAAAAATTCGTCGAAACGTTCGCTAGTGATTTTATACTTACGAGGGCAGTATACTGCTGAAACAGCTAGTGGTCCGCTCTTGTCTTCTATTATGACAGTAGTTGCTTGAATATCCCGATGTTCAAATTTACACGATTCATATTGGCGTAAATTTGATTTAACTATTACTGCTGTTCCTCCATGTGCTTTTCCATCTGGGTGTTTTGTATCGTAAATTGTATATCTTGGAATATTGAAATAATTTTTATCTGTGAAGTGGGTTTCAGATATAAGTAATACGTCCAGTTTATGTATATTTAAAAAGAACTCAACCTCCTGGCGTCGATTAGCCAGGCCATTGGCGTTCCACAATCCAATACGAAGTGACTGAGCCATTATGCTAATTTGGAAATGACTGTTGTTAGTAAGTTTATTAACGTCATAGTTTTTTCGGCTTGCTTTTGTATTATAGCTTCCAATCTATTGAAGGATAGCAAAATGGTTTTCATGTTTGCAGTATCCGACTGAGTAGATCTGTTTACATCTATGCGTGTTTTTTGCAGAATATCAGAATATAAAGGTCTGTCAGACATAATTGGTTGTGCAGAGGGTGGTGGTGGTGTTGATGATTGTAACAGTTTGTAAGTATTGGTTATTTCATTTACCGATGGATATCTATTGCTATACTGTGTAGTTTTATTTGGCATATTTTTACGGTACTGAATTTGTTGATACACGACACAGCCCTTGTAATTCGCAGGATGATCTCCGCCACATAGGACACAAGTTGCTGCGTTTTCTCTGTATTTGGTACATGTTGCAGTGTCGTGATCCCCCCCCCCCACATTTAACACAACGAAAAGACCTTTTACAGTAAGATTTAGTGTGGTCATACAGTTGGCATCTGTGACACTGGACAATATTTGTATTTGTACGTGGGCTCTCAACTCTAATTCTGGAATTTAAGAGGAATTCCATATTGTAAATACTTTTGTTGTTTTCATGTGGTTCAAGATCGATAAAATGTAATGGCAAGGGATCTTTGTTAGCCCGATGTCTGATGTTGACGATATTTCTTACTTCATAACCACATTCTTCAATTGCTGATATTATATCATCTATAGAGGTAGAAGGGTGTATATTCCTGATCACAATACGATAGGCACGGTCTTGTTTTAGTTGATACGTATAAAATTCTGCATTATCTTTTGAAAGAAAATTTACTAGCTTCCTGTAGCTGTCAATTGTTTTCGCCATAAGTTTAATTTCATTATTACGTAATGTTTTATATGTAATTTCATTTTCTGTATCAATACCATTCAGTGATAAATGCTGAATTAATTTTACAATGTTTGTAACACCAGGAATAAACACTGGAGGGGGTTTAGGATCTTCTGACATTTGTGAATTCTTATTAACATTATCACTTACTTGTTCAGGTTCTATTTCACAATCAAATTGCATTTCATTTACGTTGTCAGTAGCTAGCACTGCATATTGGTTCGAATCTTCTAAATGCTGTCGTTTAACAGTAGTCTTCAAGGATTTGGAATACCCTTGTCTTGATCTTTTATGAGCCTTCGTTACTTGCCAACCTTCATCGGAATCGGATTCATTGTCTACTAAAGCATTGATAGCTTGGGACTGCATATGTGCAGACTCACTAGTATGTGGCGTTAGGCCTAAATTAATATTAGTGTTCATGATGAACAATATTAATAACGATAATTCACTAATAAAATGATAATAAATTGTAAAGAAAACACCTTTTAGGATATAAGGCTTTAATAAACAGAAAACCAATACAGGTTATTACAACAAACAAACACGTTGCTATGACACCAAGTAATTCATTTTTACTACATTCTTCCCCTCTTTGATGTTACTTGCTAACATAGTCATAGTCATCCAGGTACTTAGGCGATACTCTTGTCCGATTAGAACGACGAAGAAGCTGTTCTTGTAGACCATTATCACTGTTATTTTCGTTCCCACCATTAACTGTAGAGTCCTGTCTTACAGGAATGCTGTTCTGTTCATCATTGACATACTCTGTGTGCTTTTCTATGAGATCCCGCTCTATGTTGTCATTCTCATGTGGTAACATAGATGGCGATTCCTGGGCACATGGAGCTAACTGCCTTGTAGATACAGTATCTTCTCTACCATCCGAGTAGCGGACATGAGCATACTCAGGGTTCGCTTCTAGAAGTTCAACCTCATCAACCAAAGGGCAATATTTTGTAGGACGCTCATTACGTTTTAGCAACACTGGTCCAGGTGTTGTTAGCCATGTTGGTAGAGAAAAACCGTAAGATGATCTCCTGGGATGAACAAACATACGTTCGTGGGGAGTCTGGTTAGTTGCAGTGCACAGCAACGATCTTATTGAATGAAGGGCATCCAGGAGAACTGTCTCCCACTGTGATACTTCTAACTTTCTGCCTCAGAGCCAATAAAATAGTTTTCCATATTATCCCATTGTACCTTTCAGCTTGTCCATTGCCTTGAGGATTATACGGAGTAGTGCGACTAGATGCTATACCATGACTTGCTAAGAAAGCTTTCAATTCATACGATATAAGGGATGTACCTCTGTCTGAATGGATGTAAGAGGGCATAACAAATATGGAGAAAAGTTGTTGTAAACATTTAATTACTGTCGAAGACTTCATATCCGAGCAAGGAAATGCGAAGGGATATCTAGAATATTCGTCCACAACTGTCAGAATGTACCGATTTCTAGTAGTTGAAGGGATTGGTCTCTTAAAGTCTATATTTAATCGTTCAAAGGGTGAGGTTGCCTTTATTAATTTTCCATTGTGTCTGAAAAATCTAGGTTTAAGTTATGCACATACATTACATGATGTAGTTACTTTCTTAATATCATCGAGTGAGTATGGTAAGTTTTTACTTCTTACCCAGTGATAAAGACGAGTTATTCCAGGATGGCAGAGTGCTTGATGTAATATTCTTAGTTTGTCTCCAGGCATTTCTGTAGCAGAACATAGTATACGGGAGAATGCATCAGCAACTGCATTTTCTCGTCCAGGCCGGTAAACTATATCATATTTATAACACGACAGTTCAAGCTGCCCTCTCTTAATCTTCTCATTCTTTATCTTGTTCTTTGTAGTATTATTAAACATGAACATAACTGATTTCTGATCGGTTATCAGCTTAAAATAACGACTTATGAGGTAATGTCTCCATTTGCGCAAGGCCTCAACAATAGCATAGGCTTCCTTTTCGACAGCAGAGTGCCTCTGTTCCGTTTTAGAAAGAGTTCTAGAGAAGAAAGCAACCGGTCTCCCTGACTGTGACGAAGTCGCTCCAATAGCAAAATCAGAGGCATCTGTTTCAACTGTAAATGGGGAATCTTCGTCAATAGAAGTTACAATTGAATCTGCAACTTCTTGTTTAGACTCTTAAAAGCAAGTGCAGCATCCTGAGTCATAGGAAAAGCCTTACATTGAACAAGAGGTCGTACCTTCTCGGAAAATTTGGGTATCCACCCTGAATAATGTGCAAACATTCCCACTGCACGTCGTAAAGTGCGACTGTCACTAGGTTGAGGTAAATTTAACAGAGGGCCAAGTCGTTCAACATCTGGCTTGATGGTTTTATTCTCAATTGTATAGCCTAATAAATTGATAAGTCTAGTAGAGAAGACAGATTTATTCTCATTTAGTGTGAGTTGAAATTTCTCTGCAGCTTTGAGAAAACGTTGCAAATTAATATCATGTTCTTCCTGAGAACGTCCACATATTGTTACATCATCCAAGTACGAAAATGTGTCCTTTAGATTTTGTGATTCAATAATAGCGTCAATAGCTCTTTGGAAACATGCTACCCCATTCGTTACACCAAAAGGAATTCGACAGAACTGATATAATCGACCACACGCCTCGAAAGCCGTATATGGCTTATCTTTCGACATAATAGGTATCTGGTGATACGCACTACGCAGATCTATAGTGCTGAATATTTCATATTTACTCACTTTCCTTACAACGTCTTCTAATCGAGGTAGGGGATATGCGTCCAAAAGAGTGAATCTATTAATCGTCTGAGAGTAATCAATTACCATTCGTCTTTTATGATTATCACTGGAAGTGATTAAGACCTGTGCTCACCGTGAAGAACGACTTTCTTCTATGATTCCCTCTGATAGTAATTTTTCAACTTCTCGTTTATCAACTCATTGTCCTCATTTGAGTGTCGTCGAGATTTTATGGCAATAGGAGTGCAATCAGAAGTAAGTGTGTTAAAAAGTGATGCTGGAGGGTTAAGAGCAGTAACTAAACTGCATACTGAAAGAGGATCTTCAGATCCACCAAACGAAATATTGAGACTAGTGTGCTGTCTTAAAATGTCATGTCCAATAATTACATCAGCACATAAGCCTTTTAAAATTAGCAGGCTAATACGATTATATGTGTGATCCTTTAATTGTAATGTTACTATACACATTCCTTTCACATGAGATTGGAGAGTTGTAGAAGCCATAGACACATGACCTTGAGCTGGTAAAATATTGAACTTATGAGTAGATGCAAATTAAAGACTAATGAAACTTTGTGAACTTCCTGTATCCACTAATGCATCAGTTTCAGAGCCATTAACTTTAATTTGTGTAACGGCTTTAGAAAGACAGGATGGTGAAGCAGCTAAGAGGGACGCTGAAGTTTTATCTTGAGATTGTTTGAAAAATTTCGATTTACAAACATTAGCAAAATGCCCCATTTTCGCACATTTCTTACAGATGGCATTTCTAGCCGGACACTGAGTACGAGGATGCTTTTCGCGACCACAAAAATAGCACATCATTTTCGTAGCTGCAGAAGTAGGTTCGTCTCCATAAATAATTTTTTCGTGGTTTAAAGGTTGTTTATTCTGGTCAAGTACAGCATTAACAGACGGATTTACAGCAATAAAAGATTTTGAATTTTGTTCCGCCATTTCTAATGATCTGGCTCTACTAATGGCAACATCTAATGGCAGTGTTAAATTTTCAAGTAGACGTTGCCTTATATGCTGTGATAAGAGACCACTGATAAACGAATCACGTATAAATTCATTTTATTTTGGTCAGCTCACACAGCCTTGAAATTGCAATCTGTGCTTAATAATTTTAATGCTTCAACATATTGATCCACGGACTCACCCTGAAACTGACATCTAGTAGAAAGTTGGTACCTGGCAAAAACTTCACTCTTCGGTTTAACATACAAGGATTCCAATACTGCGATAGCAGCAGAGTAGGTGCAAACTTCGCTGATATGCTCGTATACAGAGGGAGCAACGTAATTAGTGAGCAGCAAAAGCTTCTGTTCTTCATTAGCTTTTGTAGATTCCACGAAATTTTTAAACGTACAATACCAGTGCTTCCACTGCTGCTCTGCGCCATTAGTATTCACCTCTACATAAAATCTTATAGGACGTAATAATTTATCCATAGTTACTTTATTATTTTATGTTTTCTGTTTATTAAATTGTAAAGAAAACACTTTTTAGGATATAAGGCTTTAATAAACAGAAAACCAATACAGGTTACTACAACAAACAAACACGTTGCTATGACACCAAGTAATTCATTTTTACTACATAAATAGTATGTAACACTAGAAATAATCTATAACATATACTTGAAAGAGTTCAGAGTAATGGGTTGCTAGGTACTTGTTTACTTGGCAACACTTCAGGAAACATTTTTTATAATTAATTTAAACAAATCTTGAAATTCACTTCAATTAAGTAGTCAACACGAAGAAAACATAATTATGAATTGAAATCACAATAAAATTAAAATCATACACTCCCACAAGTTGTAATTAAAGCAAATAATTCAACAGCTATTTCTTTGTAGATACACTAAGCTCACAGCCTTCTTGATCACTCGTACCAAAATAAATAATAAATATTGGGTTACATAAATGAGTTATTCATTTGTCTATTCACTAGAGACCATGGCAACCAGTCTATAGTTTACTGAATTGGAATTTCTTATTTTAGTGGCTCAGATAGGACAATCAGTTTATTGGTAATGGAGGAGTTTGGTAACGTTGACAATGTAAAGCATTAAAGAACTGTAAATACGGTGGAACATCGTCATTTAAGCCTCGATGACATATTTAGGCCCATCGGTATAATTGTAAATGATGGAACACAACCTGATGCAGTGAGGGCTCTCAATATTGGAAAAGACATACTACGCGTTATCAAGAATGTGGAGTTGAAATCGCGAATTTGGCAGTCCAGAAGAACGACGCACAGTGATCCTTTTTCGCTATCTGGCCGCGCAAAATACAAAAATTGAGTATCACATATTTTCATGTTTTATGAAGTTTTTAATTACTATAATTTCCAGGGATACGAGATTTGTTATAGTTATGCTTATTTGTGCAGCTCTTGTGTTGTAAAAGAAGTCAGAAGTATGACGTTTCTTATCGCATCCCCTGCCTGCTCATATTTATGTTCGATAACTGTGCTTGAAAGTGCGTGTTTTTTTTCCGACGATTTTCATCTGTTAATGGTGGGTATGGGAGACAAAGGTATATGCTATGTTTGTGATATTTTAAAAAGCCGACACAACTTACTACTTTAACGTGAAATTTGTTTCAAAATTGAGATATTATTGCTATTTTAACTTCTAGTTTTGAGTATTTTTACATCCGGAAATTTAGAATTGTCAACGATTGGTCAAAATTTTTTCAGAAGACTAAAGTCAATGCCTTATTCTTTCTCCTATATAAAAACTAGTTACTACTTTTTGCAACTTTGCTTTTTTTCAGGTGTTAGTACTCTCAGAAGAGGAATCGCGGAACGATCTTTTTCAAGTTTGGCGCCATACAGATGACAAAGCAGACAGAAGTGATGTAAAATAATGATTTGAAAACTTACAGATAATCCGTTTTAAAGATACTGTTAAGATTGTTAATTTTGCTTGCTTGTCATCGAATCCTGAGTTAATTCCGGTCACAAAAAGAAGTAGCTAGAGAAAAATTTGTTTTATATGAACAAATTATAGAAAAATTTTCCATAAGTGGCCTGTCATCTAATGCTGAATATGCTTTTGGTGTAATCGTGTAATAAGGAGTGTAACAAAGAAAACGCGAAAGAGAAGTAGACCTATACTCAATTAAATTCTTTGTTTCTCAAGACACCGCGCCCGCTTCAGGAACTTAATCCTGAAGCTCACAGCAGCACTGAGAACTAGCTATGTCATAATAGAAAACGCTGAAGTCATAAATGTGTGGTTCATCCCTCAAAACGAATGTTTGATTACAATAATACCCTTCTTATAAGGACCACATAAGTAACACATAGCTGCAGGAATGACACGCGCCTCACTGCTACTGTAGAGGTGAAATCATTATTGTGAATATACGTATAAATATATAGAGAGAATATATAGGAATACACTCACGTGTATCTAATTTTAATGTATTATGTATTTTGTTAATATAAACTTGTTAAAATTAGAGGCACCCACTACTTTCTCTATGGAAAGAAAATGTGCTTACTGATTGTAGTGAAATATCTTTTTTGATTGACATAAAGGAAACCATGTAGTGTTTTTATTGAAATATTATAACTTATCATGTGTGAAGTTAAGAGTGCAATTGAAATAAAAATTATGATGTAACTGATTTATTCCATGCATTTTACTTATATACTGTATTTCATACATGTAGTGATGAAGATCTGAAGTTCTACAGTGTTGTTGCCTATAGAATACCTATATGTCTGTGATTTAGAGTTAATATTAAGCCTAAATTGAATTCCAATCATTTCGATATGGATAAGGAAAATGCTTAACATATGTGCAAATTGTTATTTTAATGTTTCTACATCATTTTAATACACAATCAAATTTTGCGCTGCCAGATACCGTAAAAGGATCTCTGTGCGACGCTGAGACAAACGAAAAATTAGAACTGTCTCACAAGGTAGATTTCTGTGCCTAAGAACCTTGAGGGAAAGAACGTCAACTGCTAACATGTTAAGAAATGCGTTGCAGAACGTTGGGAATATGGTTGTATCAACCCAGATTATTAGGAACAGATTGCACGAAAGAGGCCTTAAGGTGAGCGTTCACTACATCGTATCGCACTCATCGGACGAATCCCACGGATCGGAAAAAGACAACGTTTGCTGTAATTGTTATGTAACCGCGTTCACTACATCGTATCGCACGCACCGGCTCTCGGCAAATCCGTCCACGTTTCTCGGATGAGCAACTTTTCCGATGCTTGCGATCATGGCTCTCTTTAAGAAATCAATTTTAATTGCTCAACTGTTACTATTATGTTGTGCCATGTTCAGTGTCGCGCCAAAATGGCAGACGGAAAACTTATTTCGTTTGTAGAAAATTGCGAATAATTATATAATTTGAGGCGTTCCCATTACAGTAATTAAGTCGTTTCTTACACACACACACACACACAGATATATATATATATATATATATATATATATATATATATATATATATATAATGTAACCAATATCTCTTTCGTTTCTTGCTGTTCAATTAAGACGCATGAATTCTTATTCGCTTACACTCATAATTAATAGACCTAACCTCAAACTCCTCTATTTTCAGCAATGTCAATATCGTACGACGTCATGTTTTAAACAGCTGATACGGAATCCGATGAGGCGATGAGGTGGAGCCGTTACAGTGAACGCACTGCACTTAAAATATCCGTTGCGTGCGATTCGTACGAGGAGTACGATACGATGTAGTGAACGCTTACCTTTAATCCCCGTTGCCCATTGAGGTGTTCAGCTATTCGACGTGACATGGAAATCGAGGTCTGTTTATCTGTGTGCCATTATTCTTCTCCGGCCCACGACAGAACCTCTTTGGAATTTGAGAACCCTCTGTGCATATCTTAGTCTCTCTGTTGCACTTGGTCGTCTCTACATGCGTATTCTTCTGGAATATGGTTGTATAGACCGTAGCAAGATTCATCGGTAAAGAAAACCTGAGTCCATTTATGATCTGCCCACAAACCATCTTGCTGACACCACAAAACATGAGGTTCTATATTTCCAAAGATAGCCGACGAAAGATCATCATCATTTGTCTCCAGAAAGTCACAGAGTGGGGAATGAATCGAATTTTCGATTTTAAACTGTAGGACCGTAGTACATTAGTTTCGCATTCAGGACACACGAAATCATATAGAACAAACTGCTTTGAGTTGGGACAAATTCATGTTGCACAGTATTATATGATGATGATAATAATAATAATAATAATAATAATAATAATAATAATAATAATAATAATAATAATAATAATTAGTAAGTAATGATGAAATTAGAAGAAATAAGACTATGTTTCGTACTTGGAAACTTAACTTACCTTCTGTTCCCGATCCAAACTGAAATATATTTCCTAAAATTGGTAACAATTTAGGACCAGGAATCTTTTCTGAAAACTGCATCATATACTTAGTTTTGGCTCTCATGAGCATATACAAAGCCAAAACTGCAGCCAGAATGAAGCTCAGCACAAGTGTTATCATCTTGACCTGCACAAAAATAAAATGGTACTTCTAGAGACTAATTACACATGAAAAATGTATTATTTTTGTAACATTGTAGCTCTGTAAGGAATGCTACCATTTTTTATATGTCATATTCTAAATAATGGTAGAATCTTCTAACTTACACATTATGTTATAACACAGCTGTTAGTACGGTTAAGTTTGTTTTCGATGTGATACAAATATGAGTCACTATTGCACGCAGAATGTGTAGCATCATTGTCATCAACTCAACCTATGGTATAGGCTAATTAAGAGAAATAACATTTTGCTATACTGTAATGACAACTTTACTTGACAATCAGTAGGAGTGATTTCTTACCTCAGAAATCAGTGTTTTGAAATTTTGTATTTAAAGGATTCGTGCTGGTCGCTTGTAATGCGGGGTGAAATGCCTTTCTTAACAGTTGTTTGAAAGTTTGGTACGTTTTATTTAAATGTCTTATTTAATGATATTATATCAACTACGAGGTTATCTAATGTTAGTATGACTGTGATAACAAGATTATATTTGGCCGGATGCGTGGGAAATCGCCATGGGATCATTAAAATTGGCTTTACCAAAAAAGAAGAAACATATCGATTAATTAGCACAAGAGGAATTTGAACTACGTTCAAACGCAGTTCCAGGACACTTGTACATTTCGTTATCAAGCTGATAGCGCAGAACATTTAAAGAGATGAGTATAAATAGTCCAAACGTAAACACAGACATAAACACACTAACAGAAACGTACTTTGTATGGACAATTAAAAAAAATAAACAACAAAAATGTGATATTTGAAAACAAAAGAAGACTGACTGAGATTTCTTTGTATGTGTTTTTTCTAAATTTTATCATATCTTAAAATGTTTGAGGTCACTTTCAATTTCGGTTTTGTTTGAAGATTTCATAATGTTATATTTGCAATAATACTGTATTTACATAATTCATCTATTGCTGCTACAGTTTTATTTCACACTGTTTAATAGTGACCTATAGGGGAAACCCGGGCAAAGCAGATAAGACTAAGAACAAACAATGCCACAGGCTATATTTTGGTGCTCCCGAGACATTGGTTGTGACACATGGTGTCCACATATATAGAAAACAGCAATTCGTTTCTCGTACCTATGGACAGTGATATGATTTGAGAAATAATTAACTCGGGCAAAGTGAATATCCCTATAACATTTTCACATTTCTATTTAGGCCTAATTTTTATTCCCTGATAATAAAATTAAATCAGCACATAAACACGATGTTAATGAGTTATATTAGACGATAGGAAATGTTATTTACAGCCCGTTACAGCACTTTAGATTAGTACAAAATACAAATTTGAACAAGTCGACGTTTCACTAGCACTGAAGACTTGGATTTCTTCTGCTTTTGCTCCTGCCCATAAGTTACTTCTCTTTCAACTATTTTAATCGGTATAGATGTAAGAAATTCAGAGCGCTGACATTTCCTTCGTTTATCTCGTATCTTTCGAGCATCCACTTTTGGCACTAGTCTAAATCAAAAGAACTGACTTGGATTCTCTTGCTGACGATGTTGAGGGTTTTGGTGTAACCTGAACTGAAAATCTGAGTGTAATTGATGTACCGGTATTGAATATTCCTTCAGTCTATGAAGATAACGATATCGCAGTGGTGGTTGATTCTGAGTAAGCATTAACTGTTTCTTCAGCCGCTGAAGAAGCTGGCACCGCAGAATTTGTTAAATCTGAGCCAGCTGTCGTTTCGCTGATTTCTCTCTCAAGTGGGCGATCTGTAAGTTCATCTGGAGCAAAATCTTCATCAACAAACACGTTATGGTTGTATGGCCAGATAGCAGAACCGATGATTGGAAGATTTTATTTCTTCAAGTGCGTTCTTCATGGCTTCTTCAGATCATTTGGCTTGTTCCGTCTTCCTCTTGAAAAATTAAACCATCTGAAATCACATTACGACCTTTTTAAGTAAAAATTGAGATCAATGTTACTGATTTATAATTTAATTAGTGTGACTTAAATGCCTCCACTATGTAAAATGATCTAACACGCTTTATTACAATAGACAAATACATAAAAAATACAGCTAACACATATAGTCAAATAAAGGTAGCAGGGCAAAGCGGATAAGTTATCCACTTTGCCCTATTCGATTTGCCCGCAGAGGCCATTTCGCTTTTCATTTAAGGTTATACAAACATAAACATCAATAATATTCTTCGTAAGTACGGCACTTTAGAAGTAATCGTATATCCTATATATTACTATCACATAACAAAAAGTTTCTGCAGTATTGTGTGTTGTATATTTGTTTCTCTTACCTTGAAATATTTTAAGAAAACAGTCAATTTTCTTCAAACAGAAGCTGACTTCTTCTCTCACTAGCTAGAATGACGACAAGTCAGTTCCAGCAGCAAAATCTTATTGGGATTCTTCCCCAACATAGCAGAAAGCGCTGCCTGTTGGTGTTTCTAAGAAATATGCATTATTCTCTTTGCCCGGGTTATTCGTTTTGCCCGGGTCTCCCCTACTCTGCTTGAAGATCAACCATAATATACCATGAAGTCTTTTATATTCAGCCTAATTTTACTATTGCAGATGATAGATGAAATGATTGGGATGTGGAGAGTGTTTATTGAATGAAAAAGAGAAACAGGGTACCTCGAGAAAAATTGTCTGCAACGTTTTTGTCGACTACAAATTGTATCACAATCAGGCCGAAGATCGAACCCGAGCCGCCAGAACATAACACCAACGTGCTAGCACCTTGCCACAGACGTGGCTATTACAGTGACACAATGTGATTAATTTCAGAGAAACAACAACAAACGGATGTATGCGTACACTACTTCACAACTTAATTCTGAATGACCACATGTCATGAGTCTGACACTCATGACACCTGGACACATGTAACAAGGGACTGTCTTTCTTATTTTTATTTTTAGTTTACACAATTAGTGATAACATCGGAACTGACCTCAATGTTATGATCTGACCTATGGGAAATTTCTTTTTAATACAAGACGTCTGTACTTTGGTGGGCCACCGCTGTGGAGTAACGATTAGCATGTCTGATCGAAAAACGACCCTGGTTGAAGTTTTTCCGATTTTCCCTCAATGAATTGACACAGAATTGCTACGTAACGCGTCATTTGCGACAGTGTCATCTCCGACCGTGGTCATTATGTGTGACATTTCCGACAGTCTTATGTAACTGCAGGTGTTTTTTCCAATAAAACAATTTTTATCCACGTCACTTACGACAGTAGAAGATTCGTAAGAACTCGCAACTTTTCTCTCACTTTTTCTAGGCTTGGAATTAGCTATCCCCCTTGAAGTAGGCGAGGTAAGCGGTTTAAAAAAATACATAAATCGTAAAATTATATTACCTTCAGTGCTAATATTGCCCTCGAAAACTTGATAAATAAGTGCGTCATTTGCGACAGACCCATAATATATAATGACACATTGTCGCAAATGACGCTGTCGCAAATGTCGTTGACTCAACTTTTGGAGTTGGGCCTCGGACTCATTTCGCCATCGTAATTTATTGCACTTCCCCTGTTTCATTATTACCTCCGTTTCTTAGCTCTGATGTAGAGTCAGCTGCGGGCCGCCACCGAAGTTGGACTTCGAGGTCATTAGTTCTCTGTACCATGGGTTCTCCCCTAGAGCTCATGATAGCTTGTGGGACCTGGGGTTGAGGGACTGCTATGATGCCTACGCGGAAAGGTAAGTTTAAGGCCTCCCCACACCAACGCGAAATAAGGCCTCCCCACACCAACGCGAAATACTCGCAGCCGTGGCGGCGACGAATATTTGGCGTATACAGCGGCAACGAAATTCGCACGTTACCCCACACTGACGCGAAATATTCGCAGCGCTGACGGAGACCAAATTTCGCGTATGCAGAGGAATATAATGTCGTACCTCCTATGATAGTCAGTCAATCGCAATGTTATTATTATGATTGGCAGGTCAATGTCTGAGGAGAGCATGGAACAAATTTTGAAATCAAAATTGTTTTTAAAACGCGGGGGAAAAAAAAGATACTAAGTTGGAAGTGATCTGTTGAAAATAGACATTTAGACCTTCAGAAGTGGTTAGCGGCAAACTTTTTTATTTTTCACGTTAGATGGGGGGGGGGGTCAAAGCGAATGAAATGTTGAGAAACAATGGAAATTACTTTTAAAAGTTGCCGCTATTCAAAATCTTTATTGGTTTTTAAGTTACGGCGAGTTAAAGAAAAGAGTATTTTTTACTTGGCGAAGAACTCAAGACAACCTCTTGTCTGCTAATACAGAAATCTTTGCTCTGATTTCAAATCCGCTTACAAAATACTTCCATAGCTTAAATTGAAATGTAATAATAAATATTAAAATAAATGCAATTAAAATATAAATAATGCGATTAAAAATAAATGTAATCACAATATTAAAATAAATGTAGTTACAATATTAAAATAAATGTAACTGAAATAATTAGAATATATTTAATTAAATTATTGAAAGAAAATAATCAAAATGGCGAACGATGATACCTAGTATTTAGCCTTAGATGTTGTGCTTGCGGTTGCAAGCGTTGTCAAAGAACTTAAAGCTGTAGAGGAGAGAACACATAGAAAAAAGAAAGAAGTGTGGGTGAGAAAGTGAAGTCCACGTAGAAAAATACAAAAGTGCATAAAAAACAAGAAGTTAAAGACATCTGAAAAGATCAATTACCTATGAAACGAATATTCAGAGAATCCCTCATAACATGAATTACCATCCCAGCACATATAAATAATTGAAAATAGTGAAATGAAATAAAAGATCCTTTACTGGTAATATACTTTTTATTCCTACTCAGAGAGATGACATTGGAAGATTCTTGGTCATTTAGCAATTTTCTAGGAATTGATGAGAGTACGTTTAAGAAATTCCTAACACGATATCAATCATTTAGTGCCGTGAAATCAATACATTCACATTTGGAAACAATTATTATACTTTAATTGACCGCGTTTCTATTATAATGTAATATAATACGTCTAAACCCCCTCAATAACATATTTTTCATGTTTTTTTTTTTTCATCATTAGATACAAAAAGAAAACCATACTGACTTTTATTAAAATTTTTAGCAAACTAATACTCCCTTGAATGTATAATGGCTACATTCACTAAAATGCGCTCTCAACGCAGAAAGTATCACAAAATTCATACCGTATTTGCAGTTCTAAATATATGATCGTGCAAAAATACTATACAATATACGTGTGTTAAGTGCGTAATAAACTCTCGAAAACAGAAGAGACTCTACTTCATCTCGTCTTTTCTAACTTTTCTTTGATTCTGTTATAATGCGTCCTTCAAGAGAAGGAAGACAAGAGATGATGCCAAGTCTAATATCTGGGAGGGGTTTGTCCCACAAGTAGTGATATTCGCGTATAATTAATAAAATTATCCTGTTTATGTGTAGGTGTAAGTGTGAAGCAGTATCTGCTAGGTGTAGAGAGGAGAAAGGAACTGGCCACCCTACTCCATTATCTCCTGGCCTAGTTGCCTCATAAGTAGTGCCTTCCTGGTATCATTTGTGAGGTTCAGACTTGTCTTCGGAAAATTGACTGAACAACAATCCTATAATATTATATTTTATATTTAAAAATTAATTGCAAGTCGGTTATTTTAACATTATGTTGACAAATATCGCATAATAAAATAAAAATATTAGCCTAAGTCCAAAACATTGATTATTATTGATTGAGCTGTAGTGACACCATACGCTAGTCTAATGTTAGGAGATACAGCGCGAATCCGTGGAAACAACTCTTCTATACTAGCTAATATAAAAGATCCTAGAGTATTTCATAGGAATAAAATATGAATGCTATTAAATATAGGCTTATATGTTTGCTTTTAAGAATGAAACCTTTTCCTAAACCAAGAAAATTATTAACTTTGAACTGTTAAACCTTAGAAAGATGTTAAATGACGCTAAGTTCATATAGGTAGGTTCTCTAGAAATATATTTCTGTACTAAGCAATGATATGATATTCTGAAGGACTGATAAAAGTCAACAAAGATGCGAATATGAAATTATTCCTTTTATAAATGCCGTATGTAGGCTAGAACTTTTCTCTTAAGATATGTTAAAGATGTGAATAACTTACCACTTTCATAAAATTCCAATTGGATTGCATCTCATATTGCCCTTTTTCCTTACTTACTTGTAATCCTCTAGAATAAATCGTATAATACTGGATGTTTCCTTACAATTTCTCACAGAACGCCAACTTAAAATTCTCGGCGGCAGCGAAAAAAACCGCGCAGGCGGCGAATCTAAATTTCAACGCTGCAGATTCGCAGACGTCCGGCGATACATTCGCGTCGGTGTGGGCACACTCATATACCGCAATGTACACTGAGACAGTAGCGACTTTGTGAAGCGAAACATTCGCCACCGCTGCGAATATTTCGCGTCGGTGTGGGGAGGCTTTTAAAGGAATTCCGTAGGGTGTAGGGGAAATTCATAGTGGGCATCCAAGGGGGGCCTTAGGGCATGTACACCATTTTATTAGGGATAGTATAATAGGACTACCGAAGTGGCCTACGTCGAGTGCATTCCCCAGGCCGTGTCTGTGCCCTGTCTGTCCTCTCTAAGGGAGTAATAGAAATTAGTTTTGTGAACGTCATTTCGTCCGGATAGGGAAGTGTAACTTATAGTATACCTGAGTCTCAAGTAGGGGAGACAGTTAAACTGCTATGATCCATAAGTAAACAAAGTTGATAGGGTTGAACTCTTTAGTCGTAATGGAGAAACTTGTAATTGGAGCTTTAGAACGTTTTGTGTTCTATTGTGTCCGTGAGAAGAGTATTATGTTAATAATAGTAGAACTAATATTAAAAAAACTCTGTGATAATACAAAGTAGTGATGCATCCAAGTATCGGTACTGATAGCGATAGCAGTAAACAATCCAACACCTCCCCAAAAGTAGGGAAATCCATTTTTGAGAAGTTACTTACAAATGGCTTTTAGAGAACCTGGAGGCGTCTTTTCCCTTGGGTCTTCCAACCAACACTCTTATGAATTTCTGGATTAGCCCATATGTGCTATGTGCCTTGCCTATCTCAAACGTCTGGATTTAATGTTCCTAATTTGGTAGATGAAGAATAGAATTCGCGTAACTGTGCGTCATGTAACTTTCTCCATTCTCCATTCATACCACTTAGCCCCAAATATCTTTCTAAGCATCTTTTTCTCGAACATCCTTTACCTCTGTTCCTCTGTCAAAGTGAGATTCCAAGTTTCACAAACATACAACACAGCCGGTAATATGATTGTTCTATAAATTCTAACTTTTGATATATTTTTAATTAGACTGTCTGACGAAAGCTTCTTCACCGAATAATAGCAGGCATTTCCCACATTTTTTCTGCGTTTAATTTCCTCTTGAGTGTCATTTCTATTTGTTACTGTTGCTCCAAGATATTTGAGTTTTTCCAAATTTTCAAAGGATTAACTTCCAATTTGTATTTTTTAACTTCTTACCATGTTCTGGTCACGAGACACAATCATATACACCATATTTTGCCTTTTCGGGAAGATAGGGGAGTATATTTGCTAAGGGAGCAGAAGTGAGAAAGCTTCTTGATGGTCAAGACGATGATGATGATGATGATGATGATTATAGTGATAATAATAAAGTAACTATACAGCAATAATAAAATAATGTAATAACAATAATAATAACAATAATAATAATAATAACAATAATAATAATAATAATAATAATAATAATAATGGCAAGGCCTGAAACCGAGGCTAGTCTACTGGCCCAAATTTTATAACCCTCCCTCATGTCCGTAGATCGATGAAAAGCTGTGAAAAGGCAAGCGAGGGAGTGCCAAGAATAACAATGAAGACTAATTTTATTTCTGTTAACATTGCAGGCTATGAATTTTCCTCAAAGGCAATTGTCCCTGTGTTCATCCATGATCTGGAATTTGCGTTAAATTTAGATTTAAGACGTCTTCTGGCGCCAAATAATCAAACGTAGTCATCCCGTCATATCATCGGAGTAACATAACTCCACTTCCCAGGTGCCCCAACATGTAAGCCATTGCCAGTAGAAAAGAGAAATGCCATAAGACATCCTGGTGACATTATTTAAAAAAAAAAATCCGACTGTCACATGCCAGGAGCAAAGCATTTCCTAATATCGACTATTATGATCACGATTTGTTTAGAAATACAATTTATGAAGAAGAAAGTCCAATATCGATAAGATCCTTTCTGTATTCCGAAAGAATACAGAAGATAAATAATATGAATTTCCACATCACAGACCCACACTTTTACGAATGTGGACATTAATAATAATAATAATAATAATAATAATAATAATAATAATGGTTTATTTTAACTGGCAGAGTTAAGGCCATTCGGCCTTTTCTTCCACTCAACTAGTATGGATTTTAAACACTTACAAATGACGTGAATTTTACTTAGGATGTGCCTTTTGTTTTGGTAATTCCCGTACTTACTTAAAGAAAATATTGCAACGCAGCTTTCATATCTTTCGAAGAAAATAACTCCAATCAAAGTAAAATGTATCATAACAATGACTGCAGTGTAAACCATTGTAACACGTCACCTGCATCGCTTATCGCTTCCAATCACTGCTTTACACACAATATTTTTCGTTGAGTTACATTTAAGTTTAAATTATTTAAACAAATGGACAACGCTTGTATGGTACTCAGCTATTGTAGGCATGAAACTTTATAAGAACCATATTATATTTGTTAATATGAGGTGCGTCCAGAAAGTTAGTTTCTTTGGGGTCATTTAACGAAAGAAAACACAGTTTCATGAAAACATTGGAACAGATACAGCAATTTATTTTTAGCTAATTTTGGACATAGCCTATTCCGCACCTCAACTGAAACATTTGTCATACCTTGGGATCCACTTTTGTATCCCTGTGCCGCAGAAGCCTGCCGCTTATGTATCGAAACCAGTGTGCGAAGTCGTCTGCACCTCTCTGTTACTGTGAAAATGCTGAACGGACAGGAATTTCTTGAGTTGATGGTAACGGCTCGGCGGACAACAGATCTTCTCCAGGAGTTCAGTTGGAAGGTGTTTCAACATCCACCCTACATCCCGGGTCTCGTTCCCAGCGATTAATCATCTTTTCTTACTCCTCAAGAAATACCTCTCCGGTCAGCATTTTCACAGTGACAGAGGTGCAGACGGCTGTCACTCATTGGTTCCGATCCCAGACGGCAGACTTATACTACACAGGGATACAAACAGGCGCGGATACAAGGGGGGGGGGTCTGGGGGGGCTATAGACCCCCCTATCAATTCAAAGACGTTTTTTAATTTAAAATGTACAAAGCATTATTTTTTCATTCATATAACTTATATGATTTCTTCACTCTCTAAACTTCATATTATTTTGCTATTTTACTTTGGCATACAAACTCTCTTTACAGTTCGCAGTGAATAGATCAGGTAAGTGGTCGCATTCCTTAGGGTTCGTTACCATGGGGTTTAACAATAGCTCGGACTTCGGAACGGAAATCTAACGGTAACCACCCATACCACACTGTAGCTAGGCCGCTACCAATACCTTTGTTATCGTACTTTACAATAGCCACTACATTCGACTTCTGAATTGAGACGAGAAGTGATCAGTCCGTACAGGTGAATTATTTAGTGTAACAGTTATAAGAAATTATAAAATGTCGAAACGTAAGTTTCAAACAAATATCTTATAGTTCATCAAGAAGCCGTGTGGTGAAGTGAAAGAAAAGTGCAGTACGGATGACAATGATACAACTGATGAAGAAAAGTATGCCTGTTAATACCTAATAGTGGAATCGGTTATGTGCGGTGAAAGTGATGACGCTAGTTCGACGACTCATAATGTATTAGATATTGGTTGCTTAGTGGAAAAACAAATATGCAGTGACGAGATAAAATACAAAGCTCTAACAAATCCGTAGGTTCCAGACGAAAAATATCCATTTCCGAAGACACTAGAATCGGGACAGTCTAGACAATTTCAACGTGCGTGGCTTAAAAGATTTCCATGGCTCTTTTACAGTAAGAAGGATGAAGGTGTGTTCTGTCACGTGTGCGTTTTATTCGGACCTAAAGAGGGAGGGCGAAGCAAAGTCACGTTACAGAATTTAGTTACGAAACCTCTAAGAAAATTCAAAAAGACCTCTGAAATATTCAGGAGACATTCAGAGAACAGTTATCACAAAACTGCTCTCTTAAAATGTGACAACTTTAAACGAGTGTTTGAAGGTAAGGTAGAGAACGTTCTGGTTCAATTGAATAATGAAGTGTTACAAACAGTGCGCGAAAACAGGATGAAACTTGTCCCAATAGTAAAAACAATTATTTTGTGCGGTCGACAAAATATTCCATTAAGAGGAGACAGGGATGATGGTGCGATTGACTTTGAAAGCGAAAATCAAAACGAAGGTAATTTCAGGGAGCTTCTAAAATATCGCGTTGATGCCGGTGATCAGATTCTGCATAGTCATCTTAAAAATACCCCCAAAAACTCATCTCTAACAAGTAAAACAACTCAAAACGATCTCATAAACTGTTGTGGTACCATTATTGAAAAGAAAATTGTTGAAGAGGTTAACCTTACTTACTTACTGACTTACAAATGGCTTTTAAGGAACCCGAAGGTTCATTGCCGCCCTCACATAAGCCCGCCATCGGTCCCTATCCTATGCAAGATTAATCCAGTCTCTATCATCATATCCCACCTCCCTCAAATCCATTTTAATATTATCCTCCCATATACGTCTCGGCCTCCCTAAAGGTCTTTTTCCCTCGGGTCTCCCAACTAACCGAAGAGGTTAACCAAAGTAAATATTTTTCTATCTTAGTAGATGAAACAACCGACATCAGTTCCAATGAGCAACTATCATTATATGTGCTATTCGTAGACCGAGAATAGTGTTACTTGCATGAGGAATTTTTTAGATTCATAGTGATGCAAGATCTAAGTGGAGAGGCATTGTCAAAAGTTGTTTTAAGTGAACTGTGGGACTTCGCGGACAGGGTTATGACGGCGGTGCTAATATGTCGGGGAAGTTTCGCGGTGTCCAAGCGCGAATTTTAAAAGAGCAGCCTCTCGCATACTATATGCACTGTGCCCCACATTGCCTAAATTTGTCACTATCAAAATCGTGCTCTGTTCCCAGTGTTAGACAAACTGTAGACACAGCAGCTGAAATAGCAAAATATGTTAGGGAGTCTAGCAAGCGGTCAATTATGATGAAAGAAAAAATTAGTCAAATATGCCCTGAACACAAGAAAACGAAACTAAGGACCTTGTGTGAAAGAAATGGATTGAACGGCATTGTTACAATTTTTAGACATTTTCTCCGCAGTTATATCATTACTGGAAGATTTTGGATCGTATGGTACAAAGGCACATTTGATGCTTAACTCAATTCTGAAATTCGAATTCATAATTTCATTGCATATTTTAGCAGAAATATTTGGAATAGCACTGTATGTTTCGCGGAAGCTACAGAGCCCAAATCTCGAACTAAGTCAGTGCTACCAGATGGTTGAATGTGTCATGAATACTCTTCAGGCCTGCCGAGATAATAACTCTTATAATTTTCTTTTTCAGAAGGCTGTTACATTGGCTCAATCTGTAGACGTAGAAGTAAATGTACCTCGAGTTGCATTCAGACAAATCCATCGCAATAATGTTGCGTCTAAGTCTCCTAAAGATTATTACCGCCTCAATGTATTTCTTCCTTTTCTTGATCACCTTCTAAGCTACTTGTCAGTACGATTTTCGCCTGTTAGGCACAGTCATTTAATTAAACTCCAATCTTTGATTCCTACTTTTTACACGATCCTGATAAAAATATCGATGTCCTCCTACAAGCTGCAACGATTTATGAACAGGATCTGCCAGGAACTATTCCAGAGCTTAGAGGAGAGCTACATTTGTGGTTTCAATTTTAGAAGGAGCAACAAAAAAAAAAAAAAAACAGACACGGCTATAGAAGCTTTGCTGCATACTAGGGATAATTTCTACCCCAATATAAGAAAGCTGCTCACCATATTATGTGTCATGCCAGTGACAACTTGCACCGCGGAACGGTCATTCTCAACACTGAGACGTGTGAAAACCTACCTCAGATCGACGATGAACCAGGACAGACTGAATGGTTTGGTATTGCACAACATTCATCGTAACATTGACGTAAGTCCGGACGAAGTCATAGAACTTTTCGCAAGAAAACATTCCAGACGACTTCAGCTTCGTTAAACTGTAAGTAACATTTAATCGACTTTCCATTCCAGTCACCATTTCCTTTAGAATTAGAACTAACTGAAGACTTAGAACCTAAGAGTGACAATATTGTTGTGGTTTATTTATTTGTTTTTAATTCCATCGTTCTGTGTTATGATTATACTACTGTATTCATATGTTAATTGAGGGGTTGGGTGCAAGAAAGGCACTTCTCTCAAATGCAAGTTTTGAGAAAATTGATGTTGAAAATTCAAACCGTAATAATGTTATTTATGCACGCCTTTACATTTTGGGTACCGGTACTCCTGACCTCTATGATCTCAGTATTGAACTACAACTTTGTGATCATATGCATAACAGATCAGAGAACACAATAAAGCGTTTTACTCAAAAAGGGCACATCATCTAAAATGCCCTTCTTGCACCCAGCCCCTCAATTATTATTAGCCCCTCCCTCTATTATTAAATTCTAGATCCCTCGCCTGGATACAAAAGTTGATTCCACGGTATGATAAATGTCTCAATTGCGGTGAGGAATATGTTCGAAAAACAGCTCAACAATTGCTGTATCTGTTCCAATAAACCTTTTCATAAATTGTATTTTCTTTCTCTAAACGCCCCCAGGGAAACTTAGGCTACTTTCTGGCCGCGCTTCGTAATTTACTTTTTATTAATATATTCTATTACTTTTAATTTTACCTTGTGTTTACAATATAAATAATAAAATATAACCATTTCACCACTTAGATAACTATTATTTGAGGCTATATTTAAGTCTGACACTATCGAATGTTAATGCTGGGTGGGTCATGTTCATTATTTTAAGTCCAAATATCTATTTTCTTGATCTGTACTATAAGTGTGATCCGTGACGTGACATCCCATGAAGGGCCAAATTCGACCAGCCGTCTACAGATCTCACGTCCACATGCCTCAGCAGAGGTAAACGATCATCCAATCAGTACAGAGATAACGTATAATCAGCACGATGATCCCCCTACTTCCTACACAATATTGCAGCAGTTTGTTTTATAATGTCAACTCATACTGTTTAGTATCTGTGGTAATTATAACAAGCAAATTACATTACGAGCTGATTCGCGATATTCGCTTCAAGTAAGATATGTCACGCGATTCTCCGATTCCCTCAGTCGACGTGTTCACCATCGTCGGTACTACCGCAGGAATCAGGATGGAGCTTTGTAATCGTATTCTCTGGTTCAATCACGAAGAACCGCATCGGAATCTCGGCACTAATTTTTATATGTAACACTGTTTACAACGTACAGAAACTTTGCCTCCTATAGGACACCTGTCGTTCGACCCAAAGTTTGTTGCGTGCCTGCAGTTCAACTCAGTCTCTTGTGAGCTACTATTGCAAATTATTAAGTTATTTCAAATTGTTTGAAGATGCTAAGGGATTACTTATTCGTGCGTAGTGTAGTGCAAGTCATTGTGTTTTATCTAATGTTTCGGGAATGCTGAACGGATTACTTATTCGTGCATATTGTAGAGGAAGTTACTTTATTTTACTCGTATCTAACGTTTCGGGAATGCTGAACGGATTACTTATTCGTGCGTATTGTAGTGCAAGTTACTGTGTTTTACTCGATCTAATGTTTCGGGAATGCTGAACGGATTACTTATTTGTGCATATTCTAGTGCAAGTTACTGTGTTTTACTCGTATCTAATGTTTCGGGAATGCTGAACGTATTACTTATTCGCGCGTATTATAGTGCAAGTTACTGTGTTTTACTCGTATCTAATGTTTCGGGAATGCTGAAAGGATTACTTATTCGTGCATATTGTAGTGCAAGTTACTGTGTTTTACTCGTATCTAATGTTTCGGGAATGCTGAACGGATTAGTCTTTCGTGCGTAGTGTAGTACAGAGTGATTTAAGTTATATAGAACAACACATTTCTTTATTTATTTATTTCAAAACGAATGATGCTAGCCACAATTTGTTATACCTCAAATATAGTTTATCTTTGGAAGATTTACTAACCTCTATAGCAACTTTTGAAAATTCTTTATTTATTCGGCTGGATATTCACTTAATGACCTGTTTGTAATATCAAATTAAGCACGAGTTTCAATTCCCTGTCATGAGATGCGCAGATGTGAACATATTATCCATTGGTGTGTATTGTAGTGCAAATTATTGTGTTTTTTTCTAATCTCTTAGGAATGCTGAACGGATTACTAATTTTTGCGTATTGTAGTGCAAGTTTTTTTTTCTAATTTTTTGGGAATGCTGAACAGATTACTCATTCGTGCGAATTGTAGTGCAGATTATTGTCTTTTTTTTTTCTAAATGTTTGGGAATGCTGAACTCCTTCGTTGCGTATTGTAGTCCGGAATGTGTTTTTTTTTTATTTTTATTGTGCATTTGTGCGTTTTATAGTGCAAGTTATTGCGATTTTCTAATTTTTGGGAATGCTGAACAGATTACTCATTCGTGCGTATCGTAGTGCAAGTTATTGTGTGCTTTTTTTTTTTCTAATTTTTTGGAATTGCTGAGCATATTATCTACTTATTCGTACCTAGTATAGGGCAGACTCTTGTGTCTTTTCTATTGTTTGAAAAAGTTTAGGCTATAGGATATGACAACGGTTTTTAGCTATACAGGCTGGTGTTTCTGAGACATGAGCAACAAAACTGTATGTATGTGTATGTATTCATTCACACTGCAATGGGTATATACCCGGTGGCAGTGGTGACTAATTACACTCAAATAAAGACAATAATAAACACAATTAATAAAAATACAATTAATAAATAATACTAATAATTAATACTAATAATAATAATAATAATAATAATAATAATAATAATAATAATAATAATAGGGAACATCCTAAATTAAATGAAGCACGATCAGTTAAAATGACATTTAAAGTAAATCTAATTTGTACCTTAAACCTATTTTCGAACTAAAACCCACGAGTATGATATGTTCATATCTGCACAAGTACCTTTCAACACTACACTAATTTCGCTGTCAACTCACTCACTGCACTAGAACTACGACACATTTCACTGATTCTATCCTGATTTCACTAACACTTCAAAAACATTTCAGTGTTCAAATACTTTGCACTGCCACTATAAACTACTAGTATAAAACTTCACTAACAGGAACACGTTTCACTTACACAACACACTTCACTGACACAACATAATTCTTCACTGATACAACACTTCAATAACAAAATATCAATTATACCCTTTAAATACTGTGTATAATTATCGTCTATTAGTAAAGTCCTTAAGCCTATTTTTAAATACATTTTTGGTTGTTGGTAAAGCCTTTAGTAAGTCCGCAGGTAAAGCATTCCAGTCCCTTATAGTACGATTGAGAAAAGAAAACTTTCCAGTGTCCGTCCTCTGTCTTCTTTCCCTCAATTTATAAGAGTGGTCGGTCCTTGAAGAGTAATTTGGCGGCTGCAAACTATTTTTTATTTCTCTTCAGGCAGGCTCACCTCTGTATGTTTTGAACAGTGCGCATAATCGAATTCGCGTTCTCGTGTCCGTGAGTGTGTCCCATTTTAATGGTGAATTTTTCCGACAATACTTGAGAGCCCGTTTTTTGAATAATTTCCAATGTCTTAATATGTTCTAGTCTGTAAGGATCCCAACATACAGCACCATATTCCATTACTGGACGTACTAGTGATTTATATGCAATCTCTTTGGATTTATCAGAGCCTTTTCTTAGTACCCTCATCACAAAGTGTAACGCTCTCCATGCTTTTCCCGCTGTGTCTGTAACGTGTTCCCCTCAACCGAGATCGCTGCTAAATGTTATTCCGAGGTATTTACATTTGTTAACTTCCGGAATTGTTTCACCCCCTAACGTATACGATGCGACTATTTTATTTCTTTTCCTCGTAAAGCTGATGGCTTTGCTCTTTAGAGAATTTATTTTCATTTTGTTGGCTATAGCCCAATGGTTTATTCTATTGAGGTCATTCTGAAGAAGAGTAGTATCTTCATAACTTTTTATTTCCCTGTATACCATACTATCATCCGCGAATAAGCGAACCCTAGACAAGATATTAACTGGCAGATCATTTACGAAAGCCAGGAATAGAAGAGGCCCCAAGACACTCCCTGTGGAACTCCGGAAGTAATTTCAATTGGGTTCGATAATTCCTCCCCCACCCGTACTCTCTGAGTGCGACAAGTTAAAAGTTCCTTGATCCACTGGAGTACTCTTGAGTCAATCCCCATTGATTGTAGTTTAACCAACAATATATCGTGTGGGACTACATCGAATGCGCGTGAAAATTCAACAATCACTGCATCTACTTGGCTACTGGAATCTATTCCGTCCTCTAAATCCTGACATACAGTTACTAATTGACTCTCACATGAATAGCCCCCCCCCCGAAATCCATGCTGACAGTTATGTAACCAATTTGAGTCATCCCAATGCTGCCTTAGATAAGCTGAAATCAAGTGTTCCATCTGTTTGCAAACCACAGAGGTGAGGCTGACCGGTCTGTAATTTTTTGCATCTGAGCGAAACCCTGACTTATAAATTGGCACCACTATTGCACCTTTCCAATCTCGCGGGACAGTACCATTGTTAATTGATATTTCAAATATACGCACTAGATAGGGAATAATGGCTTCCCCTCCCAATTATACCACGTCTCCGGCGATACCATCAGGTCCTATTGATTTATGAGCTTTCAATTTAGAGATCCTTCTCCTTATGTCCCTAGGCTTGATAGAAAACTGACCCGTATTTTCCACAGAAGCTAAGTGTGGTATTATTGTCATCATCCCAAAAACAGTGGCATAATAGGAATTTAATTTTTCTGCTTTTTCGCTGTCCTGTACGATAAATTGATTTCGGTCATTTTTTAGGGGGAGGCTCGAATAGTTTTCCTTGCGTCGTCTCTTCACATATTTATAAAATTCCCCCCACTCGTTTTGTTCACTATTGAAAAGTTTATTCAGGTAATTTTCCTGCGCTATCTTCTTCGCATTAAGCAGTTCTTTCGATAGTTGTGTCAATTTTGTTTGTTTTGCAAAGCTTTCCTTGCGCTGTCTGTAGGATTTCCTTAGTTTTCTTTTCAGTTTCCGTATGTATTTATTATAATATTCCGGATCGGGATTGTTTGATAAGCGTTTAACCGGGATAAATTTCTGTATTCCTGTTAATATAATCTGCTTGAACTCCGCCCAGCATTCTTCTACAATACTGCCCTTTACTACCCATGATGAGTACTTTTCTCTAAGATAATTTTGGAAGCCTTTCTCTGTCCGCTTTGTTACATTGCAAGATATTTTTGTTCTTTTTTCCCGCTTTGCGTGTACTTAGCATTCCATAATATTTCAAGAATTATCGCGTCGTGGTCACTAATACCTGGAATCACTTCAATATCTGCGACTATTTCTGAGGGTCTTAAAAGAAATATGTCTAGTAAGGAATCTCCCTTGTCGCCCTATCTGTTACTTGTATTAAGTTATGTTTCCAGATGAGTGAGTTTACTAATGACTGGGCTTGACTCATCCCTCCCTCTATTGTGCCCTGCCAGTTTACCTGAGGGAAGTTCAGGTCCCCCGCAACGATAACATATTGACCGCGAATTTGTCTATTTTCCAACATATCTCTTATTTTACACTGTACGTTCAAGCCTTCTTTCGGGGCCCTGTATAAACCGATGATGTGTAATATGTTTCGCGAATAATCATCCGCTATGTCTATACCCAACATTTGGAACTCCGAGTCTTTAAAATTTTCAGCGCTCTGCAAACACTCTTTTACACATATAAAAACCCATCCCCCTGTTCCTATACGGTCGCGTCTGTATGTTACATAATCGTTTCTAAATACTTCTGAGTCTGTTACTTCCCTGGAAAGCAATGATTCCGTTCCTATTATGACGTCGGGATTATGCGAATCTACTAGGTTCCAGAATTCAACTGATTTATTATAAATACTTCTACAATTGACCTGCAGCACTACTAAAGACTTACCATTACATGACATAATATTTCTGATCCCTGTTGTTTCCGCTGTGGCCGCCGCTACCGCCTCCGTCTCTCCCGTTGCCCCCGCCGTCGCCGCTTCCTCCGCCGTTGTAATAGCACTCGCACATACTATTTGCCGCCGTCATTCCCGGTCGTTGCTCCTCTCCGTTGCCGCCGCCCTCGAGAACAGCGATCCTAGTCCCGTCGCTCCTCTTCGATTCAGATAGAGTCCGTCACTTCCCAGGTCCCCGTCACCGATCCACGAATTTGGTTCCACGAAAGTTGCTCCCGTTCTATCTGCCACCCAGTCGAATGCCTCATTGAGTCGCCCAATTCGAGTCCAATGAAAATCTCGTCGCCGCACTATACCGCTGATAATATCTTTGCCTAGGGGTACAGCTCCTTCGTCCTTACTGCCAAGTCGTACATATCTCCCATAACGTACTCAAATCGTCGCCTCAGGTCATTGGTCCCCACATGTAATATTACAGTTTTCTTGTCCCTTTTCTCCTGTTTCTCCAATTTGAGTTTCACTTCGTCTACTCGTATCCCCGGGTAGCACAGCACTTCGAGGTCCTTATTTTCCTGTCCCACATGTCGCACCGTGGAATCTCCGATCACCAATATCTGCTTCTCCTCGCTCGCCTCTCCGTGTCGTTCCTCGCGTAGTCGCCTGTTCTCTGCTTCCATCTCTCTCAGTCGTTCTTCCGTCTGTTGCAGCTGTTCTTTCAGTTCCGCCACCTCTTTCTTCAGCGACCTAATTTCTGTGTCCGTGGTCTCAACGGCTATGTCCCTCATACATTCCTTACACCGCCAGTTCTCCTCAATATGCTGGTCCCTCTTGCGTTTTTGGCAGCTGAAGTGAAACCACGTCGAACAGGTGATGCACAGAAGGCCAGTCCTCAAATTGTTTCTGCATACCCCGCACTTCACAGATTCCACAGTTCCTGGGTTCAGTTCCACTCCTCCGATCACCAACAGCATGGCTAGTACCAGGATCACAAAACTGCTCAGGGTCGGTTCCGCACTCCCCTGGCCCGAAGCTGCCGGGATCCCCTTCACCGTCCGCGCCGCCCAGGTACCGATCCTCGCCCGGTACACTGCTAGTTCACAACCCATTCTACCTGCTCTCTAAGACAACCTGTTCTCGATTAAGTCCATAATAAATAGTAATATATTATAAGATTTCCGTTGATCATAAATTCTCACCTTCCGATTACTACACAATCCTGTATTGTAACTGGCTGAGTGGTCAATCTCCAGCCTGTCACACAGGCGGTCCAGGTTCGAGTCCCGATCGCACTCGTGGCGGACAAGGTCGTAGTTGGGGTTTGTTCTCGGGGTTCTCCCGTTTCTCCGTGTTAGGCATGTACATCATTCAGTCACCATTTCTACATTTCGTCATCATTCCATATAATTCCCCAATCGCCGGCTGGTGACGCACGGAGAGGGCTAGCCTAGGCACAAGAGGAGTTGTCTGCTTGAAACCTGGGTAAACTTCGAACCTTAGTGTAGTCAGCTGTTGTGGGTTTGGGAATGTGTCTAGCTTGAGGGTTAGGGCAATAGATCGTAACACGTCGCAGTGCTGGGCCATAGTGCCTACTCTCATAAATTCCATTCCAACTGAATGTTAAATTCAGTGCTCGATAGCGTCGTTAATCCAGAACTATTGTTTTTACTGACGAAGCAAGGCTACATTTACTGGCTGACTGCTGACTTTAAGAGGGCTGGGCCCGATATGGGTCCGTACAGGTTCATTATTCGCCTTATAGGCTTACATGCGATGATTGTCTGAATGTGATAGGTGGTCCGGGTGGCATTCGTCAACCCGAAGTTGACAGATGCGCCATCCTGCTTCAGTAAGTGATATAGCCAGATCCCGTTTCGCAGACGAGTAACCTGATAGGCCTAAGTCCCGAGAGCACAGAGTACTAAAATTTTCCTGTTCAACCGACGCTGACAGGTGGGCCATCCTGCCTTAGCCCCTATAGAGCCAAGTCTCGTTCGCATACGAATTTCCTGATAAGCCCCAGGGACCCGGAGTTCCTAACCCATCCTCTATCAGCGTCGAAAACTCATACTACCTCAAAAACATCACGCCCGCCAATTTTTACTATTGCAGATGATAGATGAAATGAGGGAGAAATGGAGAGAGTTGGTGGAATGATAGAGGGAAACGGGAGTACAACTAGTAGCTACATTTATGAAGTTATGTGAGTTTCATCAGACTCCCCTTCATGATACTAAGGTTGACGTATAGTATGCTATGACTTCGAAGAGAATCATCGGAAGCATATTTTTCATAGGATGTCCTGGAAGAATAGTGAACGGAAAAAAAGTTCTGATCTGAAGAAGATATCAGATAATAGACAACAGTAAGATATAGGGATCATATGCGGACACTAAGAGGGAGGAGGAAAATAGGAAAGATTGACTAATGTTGGGTGTGCAGTGAAAGACCTGCCTTCGGGCAGAAGACTGTTAATAACGGTAGATTCTCTTCGTTATATTAAAGAAACACACTACCGAACAATTAATAACGGAAGAAAAAAACATAGGCCTACAGTTTTTTTATGCAAGACAACGTCACAGCCCTTATAGCCTGTCGATCTATATAATCATTAGGAGAGATGTCTGGTGATCAAGTGATCTACAATTGACCCTCGCGTCCCCCAGACCAAAATATTTGCGATTTTTATCTCTGGGATAGGCCTACACTAAAATAATTAGTATGCACCAACAGCTCCCACTATTTAAATTCATTGAAGGACAACATCCGACAAGCTATTTTGAGAAATTATCAAGAACAGATTAGTCGAGTATTTCAGAACAGTTTTCTGTGATGTCAAAAATGTGTTGAAGCAAAAGGATCCTTCGAGCATATCTTGTGACACAGATAATATGCACTTGTATTTATATTTAAGTTCTTTATAAACATTTTCCCTGCCAAAAAGTTTTAAGAAACGAAAGTTGCTACCACAGAAACGGCTGTAGATTTCGCGGTAACTGTGGGAAGCTTAAAACAGAAAATGCCGCTGGGGTTTCAGTGTGAAGAGAGCGTCAGATATGGAAATTCTGTATAATACTACCAATTTTCGTCTTATTGCTTTCTGATAACTTAAAGGAATCGGTTTTTTTGAGAAACTCCATAAATCAAATTTTAACAAAATTGAATTTATTGCTCATTCCTGTTCTATAGGGACAAATATACAATTTTGCATAAAAATATAACAAGTGAATGTTATTTCTGTTGTGATATGTGCGTTTGAAATTTAGGTTTCGTAGAGAAGACTAATAAGTCAATGACAAGACACAGAATGAACGAAACTATAGTCTAAGCTGTTGTGTTTGATAAATTAACTACTTTGTGTCTGAATTTTGGATTTGTTAGAATAATGCTATTGTCTTTTGTGTAATGTATTATTGTAGTAGATTATTTCATACAAAACTCTATTATTTATGTCCTTAGTAGCTTCATACAAGTTAGAGTAAAATTTGTTCACACGAAGCAAATTTTATGAAGTCAGCTTCTAAATACTGGTTTTGAGAATCAAATTCATATTATTTTTAACCAAATTTTCAATTATTTCATGAAATAAAGAGATTGTTTTATTAAATCTTTACCCGATTTTGAGAAACCCCGTAACTCGAACAATTTCAAACTTGAATATTGAGGCATATTCTATTTAAAAATATTATTTTTCATACATAAATGTTCGTTTACCAACATTTCGCATTTCACATATTACAATCTTAACTCATGCATTTCTTTTAAACATTTTTTTTTGTGTTTCCTCAAAACTTTATATTTCGTAATTTAAGGGATACCTCAAAGAACCGATTCGAATATTTTAGACCGCATATTATCTGACAACAAACCAATAGTGATTCTTAACCCATTCAGAATAATTAGTCAGTATCTCTAGTTTCGGCAGGCAATATAATTCCGTGACCTTGAAATAAAAGCATTGCTCCTATAATCAGACTTTTTCCACGTTATGGGATGAAAGTTCCTGTATTCCAAACTGTAAGAATGAAAAATATTTGGCCTAACATATCACACGAAGTAAACCAATAAATTAGCGAGTCTTGAAATTGTCCTTAGCTATACAACTTACTGTTTAAATGAAGTTTTCCTTATAACAACACTTTCCACAAAAACATTGGTACAGAGATATGGTTTGATGTATTTCTGTGTCATATATATCCAAAAGTTAATTCAATTTATAATGTTACACTGACATGAAATCACTAAACTTAAGCTTTTCTTTACAATACAGTGATGAAGTTAGTTCGAAACACACACAATGTTGTCAATCGCATAATGCAGCGTGATCAAACTTTGAACAAGTAAACTGCCTGGGTTCTTGCATGACAAGGCCAATGATTACTTTTCGCTTATATAACTACGAAGTATTTTATTATCATACGGAAAGCCTTGAGTTTTGCTTGGTCATCAACATTTTGATCATAATTTTAAATAATTAGTTCCAGCGTAGCTCAGTTGGTAGAGCGCTGGTACGTTCAACCAGAAGTCCCGGGATCGATACCGGCTCCGGAACAATTTTTCCTGAAAAACTAGATTTTCATAGATCACTTTAACAATTTTGCAGTTCTTGGGCAAAGTGACGTAAGTCAGTTTCCACAAACCTTTTTTGATAATTTATTGACAACTTACATTGGTTTATGTCGATTTGATTTTTTTCTGTATCAAGTATTGTAATGGAAGAAATACTTATGTCTCTTTTTCCAAGCGAGCAGATGTTCCGTAAGTTGTCAATAAATTATCAAAAAAGGTTTGTGGAAACTGACTTATGTCACTTTGCCCAGGCACAACAGAATTACATTATATTATTTAAACCGGTAGTATTCAATCTATGGTACACATACACCAAAGAGTACACGGGGTTATCTCAAGTGGTACGCATCCCACTGACTAGAACTTGTAAAAATGCTGACACATTCGTTTTATTATACTTGTTGATTTTACAATGTAACATTTTGCTTTTCCATGCTTCAATAACATTTTACATAACTTATTACCAGGGAACGGATTTATATGGACTAAAAATATATGAAATATGTAAATATATATGTAGTTATTTTTACCAAAATATGGAATTAAATATGGATTTTTACCAAAATATGGAATTAAATATGGACTTAAAATTATAAAAAAATGACTATGTACGTTAAATATTGGTACATTTTAATCAAACTAAACAAAAAATATAATGGACGTACCTTATCTTCCAATGTAGTTTCAACAAAACACAATTTTTATTGTCTGTTACCATAACAATAGGTTACAAACATTTCTTTCAAGTGCTGAAAAGTGAATCTTCTTCTATTGTCTCTGAGGATAGATTTATACTGACTAAAAGAGCGTTCGACGTCACAAGAAGTAACTGGTACATAATTCAATTTCACAATGTCTGCTGGGGATAAGTCCAAGTTAATCTTCACTGTTGATTCACCACTCATCACAGCAACAACCTTTTGTAGTTCTTCATATCCAGGGTTTTTTGAAAGTACAGTGTCCACCTTAGCTCTTACTGCATCTGCAACTTTACCTCTACCACGATTCAGTTGTTCCACAGTACTATTTATAATTTCAAAACTTTCAGATAGTGAAAGGTGCCTATTTTGGAGACTTTTGAGCGTTTTTATGATGCATGAAAATGTATGCTGAATGTGAGCTAAGTCATTCTTCACACTTATGTCACAGGTAACTGTTTTCGCAGTATCAATTGAGACTGCATCTTCAGAGTCCAATGCAAGGAGAACATTGTTAATAGAGTCTATATGTTCGGCATAATATTCAACTGCTTCTAGCCATGTACCCCATCTAGTTAAAATTGGCTTTGGTGGCAATGGAATTTCAGGGTACATTTCTTTCAACACGTTAACTCTACTGGGAGCTTTGAGAAATACTTTTTTCACTGATGAAATCAACAAATCTACTTTAGGGAAATTGTCTCTGACCACTTCTGCCACACGATGAAATGCATGCGCCACACAAGTAAAATGAGTCAATTTAGGATATACAACAGATAATGCTTGTCCAGCTTTGACCATATAAGGGGCAGCATCGCTAATAAAGAATAACACATTATCGTACATAATACCCTTTGGCCACAGGATACCCATAGCTTCGTTGAACAGTTTAACTATAGTTTTGTTATTGCACTTTTCTAGAACATCACAATGTAAAAGAATTCGTTCAGAATATTGTTCACTTAACAAACCGATAACTACATTACCAACAAGTCTACCTTCTTTGTCGGGAGTCTCATCAATGGAAACCCAAATTGAACTATCTTTAATTTCATCTCTTATCTTCTGTATTGTCTCATCGTAGATGGATGGAGCATACGTCTTCCTAAGTGTTGACTCATCCGGGATTGTATGTTGAGTATATTTTTCAAGGAATTCCCTGAAGACCTTATTCTTTAGTTTGTAGAGAGGAATATCAGCAGAGATGAGAGAACGGCACAGGTCGATGTTAAACTCAGATCTTACATTCGATGTTGTTGGTTGTGTTAAAAACAATTGTCTCTGCTTGGAATTTAGTTGTTTGTTGGCCTGATGTTTACTAGTTGTAATGTGTTGTTGCACCAGGAACTTTTGTGTAGATGATACTGCACACTGACACAAATTACAAAATAATATTTTATTGTCAGTTGATAAACCATCTTCTTTAAATTCTGAAATGTAACTTGTTAGTTTTGATTTTAAATTGACTGAATGACGTACTTTTGGCATATTTACCGTCTTTATAGTATGATTTACAAAACTGAACCTATGTGTACTCTGACTGGCATTTAACTGTTGAGCTGCACAACTGAAGTCTGTTAAAAATTTTAAATTAAATTAATACAGTTTTGTAACTTACTTTCCCATTGTTGATAGGACTGCTAATTTTCAAATAACTCTGATGTTAAAGGGATTACTGAACATGTGTTTAAATCTCTATTGTTGAAATGTATTTTTAAAAGTTAATGGAATTTTGTTTTGTTTTATTGTTAAACCTAATATAATATGGACTGTTTTATATGAAATATGGAAAATATATGGAAATTAACGAAAATATGTACTAAACTCTAAAATATGGAAAAATATGGAAAATAAAAGTAGGATTTTTCAACCCTACACATTGTGAAACATAAAGATAATGCAAAATATAAATTATATTAGCTTTATAAGTAAATATGTATTTACATATAAATCCTTTCCCTGCTTATTACTAATTATTACTATTGCATCAATAACTACTGTAAGTATAATAATAATAATAATAATAATAATAATAATAATAATAATAATAATAATAATAATCAGTTTACGGCAGAACGCCGGAGATAGCAGTCGCGTGTGCACAACTCGCTAACACAGTATAAAGGTTATTTGCCTGAGGAAGAAGCGAAGAATACAGCAAGAGAAGATGGAACAATGGTTACAGAAAGAGACATCAGAAAAGGATAAAGTAAGTGAAGTAAGTAGAGAGGAAAGGAATAATATTGCAGGCTTGATTCAAGTAGAAGTAGAAATGAAGAACCAGGTTCTAGAAAACTTAAGACTAAAAGTAGAAAACATCAGTGAAAAGATAGAAGAGTTGATGGTAGAGAATAACAAATTAAAGAAGAAGATGAGTGACTACGATCTCAAGATGAGGAAAAATAACTTAATAAATTTCGGAGTCCAAGAAAGGAGCCGGGAAAAAGAGATGGATACCTTGGAGAAAGTGAGAGATTTATGTGAAGTGATCTTTAATATCGAGTTGAGAGAAGAACATGTCGACCATTCGTACAGGTTAGGGAACGGGACCAAAAGACCTATCTTCTTGAGCTTTAGGAATACAAAAGTAAGGGAAGCTATTCTGAATAACCTAGGACGGCTCTGTCGTTCAGGAATGAGAGTGGAAAAAGATATGCCATTTGAAGTAAGAAATAGAAGAAAACAGCTACTACCTTATGTGAAAGCAGCGAGGGCGAAGGGTCACTTTGCTAAAATGTACGAGGATAAACTGAAAGTGAACGGAAAATGGTATGATCTGGAGTTTTGCCTCAGGAATGAAGATCATCCAGAATTTGGACTAACGAGAAGAACGAAAGAGGACAGTGGACATATTTCAACTTTGCAGAGGGAAGCAACGAGAAGGCAACAGACAGTCGACGTTAGCTACATAAGCGGAGGGAAGGAGCAGAATAAAATCATCCCAATTTCAAGGACGGAACAAGTGATTGTCGCAGATCAACATATGGTGAATAGTAATGAGTTCAGGAACCCACATACTGACGTACGAGGAAGTGTAAATATGATGGCACAGCAAGGAGACGAGAACAGCAACGTGATCATGCAACGTAAGCGGATTCCTAGTCTACATACGATGGCGGTAAGGTTAGCACACTACAGGAAGAATGCTGACAATAACGGAACAAGAAACACGGGCGCTAGGAAAAAGGCGAGGGGCGATAAAAAGAAAAACCAAGAGTCAGGAAGTGATAGGGAAGAAAGTAGTGTAATGAGGAAGGGTGCGAGTGTAAGTGGAAATCTAGTATGTGGAAGTGAAAGCGTGAGGGGGGGGGGGGAAATAAAAGAGGAATAGAAAAAGAAATAAATAGAAAGAAAGACAGAGATAGAAATGAGGCAGAGACGAACAGTAAAGAAAGGTCAGAACCTGCGACAGCTGAGGATATGGCAGTGATATTAGAGATGATTAAGAAATGTGGGGATGTGATCAAAAAGTGCAAGTAAAGTGGATCTGGAAAAGATCGAGAAGTATAGGAGAGAGAGAGAAAGTGTATAAGCAGATGTGTAGAATATAAGCATTTATAGGAAATGAGAAAAGTGACACTGGATTAAGATGTTATGGTTTATTTAACGACGCTCGCAACTGCAGAGGTTATATCAGCGTCGCCGGATGTGCCGGAATTTTGTCCCGCAGGAGTTCTTTTACATGCCAGTAAATCTACTGACATGAGCCTGTCGCATTTAAGCACACTGGCCCGGGATCGAACCCGCAACCTTGGGCATAGAAGGCCAGCGCTATACCAACTCGCCAACCAGGTCGACTACTGGATTAAGTGTAAGCAGAATAGTGAGAAAGTGAAAGTGAGCGCAAATAGGAATAAGAGAAAATAGTGAGAAAGGGTTAAGAGAAGTGAACAAGTGACAGCTTAAAATTAGTACTAACATTTGAACGTTGGGACAGTAAATGAATATAAGAGAAAGATAGGAGAAAAGGTCAAAGTACAAATAGGACAAATAATTCAATATGATAATTTATAGAGAAAAATTGAAATTGAGATTTTAGTGAATAGTAGCTAGAGGATAAAAGGGGTGTGAAAGTAGTATGGAATATTAGATATATTAGGATTAATGAACAAATAAAGAATATCAAATAAAAGGTAGGAGAAATACTGAAGGGGAGTTTGACCAAGTAACAAAAAAGGTACATAGTGTAATTGTATTTGTGTAGACGTGTACTGCAAATAATGTGTTATTGTAATAATATTTTAATGGTGGCACCGGTTACAGAAATGTGAGGTACACCATTACATGTAAAGAAGTGCTGTGATGAAATATATCATATAATAATAATAATAATAATAATAATAATAATAATAATAATAATAATAATAACATAAACTTTTGCATACAATATCAATCATACCCTTTTTCTTATTTCTTATATAATTGCAATGCAGTTTAGGAGGTAAAAAAATTTATTCTGGGGGTACGCTAGCAAAAAGATTTGAATACCACTGCTTCAAATTATATAGGCATACACTAGAATATGCTTTTATTATATATTTTGTATTTACACTATGAATAATTAGGCCTACATTGACCAAACATTATTAGTTGTGTGTTGTAATTAAAGGTTTTTTTTTTCAATATACTGTAGCCTACTTATTTTGTAAATAGTGTATACTAGTGTATGAAGGGGCTTTAGACACTGACTATTTTCAAAAGCTGGTTGTCAAAATGACTGTTTTTCGTCTCTACAATATGGTCTTTCTTAAAAATATAACTTTCGTGGGAAGCGAGGCAAAGATCCTTAACGGGCGTGACAACGAAGTTAATACAAAATTAAGTTTGGAATAAATAGCGAACGTAGAAGTGAGGAATAGGGAATTAGATTGAGATTTAAATAGGTTTTGGGCGACAAATAGTGTCGCACGAGCAAACTACGAAATAGACGAAATGATAAGAGAAAAGAGAGGACATGGAAGGACACAGTGTAGAACAATGCAAGAGAAGTGCATGAGTCGTTAAAATTATGTAAAGTATAAGAATGTAGTATAAAGGCAGTAAATTAATTAATGAAGTGACGTAAATAGCAAAGTGAGCGAGGATTATGAACCAACCATGTTATATGTCAGTAAGGACTAAGAATTAGGGAAGTAACGAATTCAGTATAAGGTTGAATAGAGAATACGAAAAAACAATTTTTATTTCGTATGAGTATAACAAGTAAGGGAGAGAAACGGTAATGAAAAGTATGAATAGTCAAAAGAGTCTGAAATAAATAGCAAAAGTAATGGTAGGGATAAGGAAATTAGTTTAACATAGCTTTTAGAACGATGTATAGTATCAGATGAATAAAGTGCGAAGTACCGTAGATGAATTGATAAGCAAAAGAATGGACACGGAAGGACACAGCATTGAATAAAGGAAGATAAGTGCATGAGTCGTCCACTAAGTTTAAAATTGATATAAGTAGCGTAAGAATGGGAATGATGGCCCGAACACAGGAACTTGAAGGGCTAGCAGGACCAAACGGTTGAGTGACAATAAATCGTATCGTATCGTATCATATCTTATCGTATCTTATCTATATCGTATCGTATCATATCATACATTTTGTGGAATATGTTTTTTATTTTTCAAATATTGTCCTTCATTATGAAATATAATTTCTTTGATACAAATTGTCTTATTTAACGTTAAATTGTAGTTGTTTAACTCTTCGAATTGCATGTAACTAAACACATCTACATTATTATTATTATGATTATGATTATTATTATTATTATTATTATTATTATTATTATTATTATTGCATTGTTTTCTGTGTTGATGTCATTTATATTTGCTGTGCATTTTTATACCGGTTGAGTGGAAGAGAAGATCTTTTGATCTTCACTCTGCCAGTGAAAATAAATGAATTAAATAAATGAAGAAATAATTTAAATTGTAGAAAACATTGTCGTAATATCAGTCTTTATCACTACAACGCATTTTAAACAGTCCAGGTTGTCTGGTTTAGAAACATGAATAGAATGTCAACTTCAGCACAAACAAGATGCTGTGGCACGTGTCAAATATTACGTCACGCCAATATAGTCTATGAACAGCTACCCTTCTCAGTACGCCCTGGGACAAAATACGGTCCTTAATTATAACTCTCAAACCATCTGAAAATAATTTCAAATTATTGAGCATTGATCGTAGATTCCACTGTTCGTTTCGAGACTTAGTGAGTAGGGTGGTGTGGGAGGGGGGGAAACATCAAAAAGCTTGGGAGTGCAAAAGTTGACGCATTATAAGAGTATTTACCTATTAAATTTATTTCCTAACGTAGTCATATAGTCATATCTGCCAGGTTAAATAAATCATTATTATTATTATTATTATTATTATTATATCTTCAGGCGCCACAAGAACCTCAAAGATTATGTATTCCATTATATATTTCTGTTTATTTTTTACATTCATTATCATTTCTAATTTCATGTACCTTGGGTTTTAATAATGTTAGTGGAAGTGTAAATAGTATGAAAAAAATTATCTTCCCTGAAACTCAACTTCCAATTGCTAAAAGAACACTGAAAATCTAATTTTTATAGAAATGTTAAAAAATCACAAATATGACTACAAATTTTTATTCATTTACTTATTTATTTATTTATTTATTTATTTATTTATTTATTTATTTATTTATTTATTTGTTTATTTATTTATTTATTTATTTATTTATTTATTTATTTATTTATTTATTTATTTATTTATTTATTTATTTATTTATTTATTCTGGTGTAGTTAAGGCCATCAGGCCTCTCTCCCACAACACCAGGAATACAAATACAATAATAGAAATAACAGAAAAAAATATATACAAAGTAAAGCTACACAAGAAATAAAGAGAGAGAGAGAGGAAAAATCACTATAAACAAAGTAAAGCCACACAAAAATATACACAGGTTACAGTCACACAAACTTTAAATGAGTGATTAAGTATCATAATTAATTGTATCCTAGCTAATTAACTAACATAAACAACAAACTTGCAATTTTAATCTAGATTAAAAAAGAAAAAAAAACACAAAAATCAATATAGTTGATATAATATGAACTGGTTAACTCAGTCGATGAACTGGTTTTTGAAAAGAAAAGCCATTTATTTAAATTACAACTAATTTATGAACATGAAAAACAAATATGCTCACGTCAGACATCAAGTGCATTAAAGCTCTTAAATGTAGTTTCTGAACATAAGTGAATAACAAATAAACTGTAAAGAACTTCACTATTAACTCTGATTATATTAAATATGATGTTCAGTTTTATTTGTTGAAATGAGGCATGGCAGTCCTATATTCCAGTCTGACCCTGATATATCCGTCCCTTTGTAGTTCACAAACTGCTGAAGTGGCCTCAGTCACTATACGAACACACCGTTCTACTGCTTGTGTGTGACATAAGAACTTTGGAAAATTATGTCAGTGGCTCATTATCACTGATATGACTCTTGATATCTTCTCGGCAGATCGACTGAGTTAAGTGTGTTTCAGTACCGATGTAAGTTAGCTCTCATGACATCATTTAATACTAGTCCGAAGCATTGAAGTTCATCTTGGGTACCTTAAATTTTCTTACGTTCTTGGTCGGTTGTTTGTCTCTGATCCTAAGTGTACGAGGAAAAGCTACTTTTCTCATAACTTCCCTTGAATCAGATAGCACAGCTAACAACGTATTTTCAGGGTGTGCGAATTATGAATTTCTTTCGATCACAGAATCAACAACGATTTTAAGATTTTCCGGTAGGTATCTGCTGAACAGAATCATTTTCCAGAGGTGCCATGGTTCAGTCCAACATTCTGATTACATTTTGATTTCAAACCACACTGATGCATATAATTTCACTATATAGGTGACCAACGCGACCAGATTTTCCGATGGATGATTGGTACTGACATACAAACCAATTCTAAATAAAAATAAAGAAAACTCTATGGTTTTGTGGCATCTTAAAATATTCAATTTGAGTTGTAAGTTTTTTAGGGAACAACAGTATCATTATAAACACCTTAAATACCCAAGTTTATTAAAATACAAGAACATAAAAGAATGAAAAAAATAAGAAATAGAATTATTTTTTGTAATATTTTAAAATTTTAAGGTCATTGTGACACCTCAAGATAGTATACAATTTTCATAAAATTTTCAGGTTATGTTAGGTATAAAATGCAACAAGTTTTGCACACCGAAGCGTTTTCGATTTCTAAAGAAAGTGAAAAATCGTACATTTTCACTCCACCCTACTGAGGAGTTGGGCGCAGATAAAATAGTCATTTACAAACAAAAACTTGATTACCACAGACAAAAATATGGCCTAACTCATATACTGGCATTGGGTTAATGATAGGAGGAAGAGGGATCATTAAAAAAAATCAGGAATTGTTTTGTCTTAACACGAAATTACTACATTATGTTCCAATTTGAAATCTAAGAGAAATATAGTCATATTGAAAAATAATTTATACAGACTTCAAAATTAAGTTTCTCTTTCTATCTAATCATTAGACTACTGTACTTATTTTATTATAAAATTTTTCTTCTTATCTTTCCAATTCAGATCTTTTTCATTAGTTCTTATTTGTACTTTGTATTTAAGATAGCTCCTCAATAGGGGAATTCGTTTTAATTTTAATACTCCTTAGAATAGAGCAATTGTCATCAGATAGCTACACAACTCACCGTTTGATTTATGGTTTCCGTTTGATAACACTTTCTACAAACTTTGGATTATGATCTTGATAGTACATAAATAGCTGTATGCTTTAATGTAATTCTGTGTCATATATTCAAAATGACACTTCAAACACCTAACTATACCACACTGTCATGAACTCGCTAAATATTTATAGTCCTTCTCACATCACAATGAAGAGGTTAATTTGTAGCGGACACTGTTGTGTTGGCCATCCTCTGTCGTATCGAGATATGCACTGTACGCTCAATGGTAACAAGATTTCGCACGTACAAAAAAGGAGAGAGTTGCAGCACAAGGCCGACCACTTATATAATCGCTGATATAAACTGAAAGTGTTTAGCTGAAGTTCGGATAGCCATGACATTCTTCGTCACCGACATTTTCATCATCTTTTTCTTTCAGCTAGTTATTTAACGACGCTGTACCAACTGTGATTTTTATCTACAGTCGACAGCGGAGGATCTGAAGATATTGCGGACCTAGGCTAACCATGCTTGGAGACCCCTCTCCTTTCCATCAAATAGAGCATAATTATTATTTAATATTAGGTTCTATGCTTACTGTAACTGTACCGTAACTTTAAAAGCACTGCATGAAAAGGAAACGTGTTACTTGCTCTCAAATAACACAAATAAATGAATGATGAATCAGCAATAATAATCTATTTGAAATGAAAACAAAATAATAAGCTAAGCATCAGGTGCTGTATTATTTAGGAATTAGTTTCCTCTTTTGGCTGATTGCTTAAATGTGTAACAAAATCTATTAATATCACGAGTACGGATGAGTAAGACTGTTGGGAATTCCTCCGGGAAACTCGATTTTATTTTACATAATCGTGTTCCCATATTTCTCATTTTATACTATATATTTCGTCGATTTTTAACCGACGGGAGTCTTTCAAACAACGACGAGTATCCCAAGTAGTCCCCAATTCGCTTCTTCTCAGGGTAAGTTGCGAAAAAGAATCGTGTTGTCCAACTCCGTGACAGGGCTGTACAATACCTGCAGTAACAGACCGGCTTTTGTTTCAGTACCCTAAGGCCGGTCTCCCATCAGTGCTAAGTTACGACAACGATACCGCTTCGCTACGTCGCTTTTAAAAAGCTGCACGTGGTTTTAAATGGAAGTTTTCCCACTAGCGCGACGAATACGAGGTCACGACTCCACCTGCTAGCGACGAGTCGTGCGAGACTCGACATGTCAGTCTTCTCTAGAGATGGGGTAAAACGTGATTTTTCGCTCACCGGTGAAGCAGTGACAGCTCATTTTGAATCTCGGTAATTTTAATCAGTTATCCAGTGATTAGAGGTGATTTTCAGTTGCCAATGGTGACGACGAGAAACCAGCGCTATAGAGCGGTCTTGGATCAGCTAATCACTGGTAGAGCAGTGATCTAGTGAGTGGGGACGATTGGGAGTGATTTCTCACTACGAAGAGCGAGCAAATAACTGTTTTGAATTATTGGTGATTGTGATTATGATCATAGATGCATTAGTGTTAAAATAATGAAAGGAATAAGATATTATGGGTGCATTGACAATGCAGAGAAAAAACAGAACTCAGAAAAAAATATTATGGTGAAATCAGACACATTAGTTGAGATTATTTGCGGATTTTAAAGTTATTATATTAAATTAAATACCTGTATTATGTAATTTTCATTTGGCTGCATATATAATAAAAGTGATAAACAGGTAAGTGTGGTTGAACAAAGTGATATTTGTAGGCCTGCATTGTTACATCAACCTTAATAATTCTAGCCTTTCCCTTCTTTTTATTCACACATTCCAGTTATAGTATGATTAAACTTCTACAATGAACTTCTATATATAATGATAAACAAGTGGCTTTAGTTTGCAGGCACAAATACTTTCAAAATATAAATCGTTCTATGCTTGCCAGTATATTCTAATGCACTGCTGTAACCCTCTTCTATTGGTTATTTAACGACGCTGTATCAACTACTTGATTATTAGTGTCGATGGAATTGGTAATGAGATGGTATTTGGGGAGATAAGGTCGAGGATTCGCCATAGGTTATCTGACATTCGCCTTACGGTTGAAACAAATCTGGGAATCAGCTCAATCGGGACTCGAACCCAGGCCTGAGCGCAACTCCTAACCAGCAAGCAAATGCGCTACACCTGTGGCCACCTTCTTGTTACTAGGCCTAATTACTTGAATGAAAAAAATTCCACTTTTTTAATTGTGCTTCTGTAATTTCGCCAAACTGACTAGTGAAATTTTGCCTCACTGGTGAGGCACCATAACATTTTTAAAGCCCCGCTAATCCGCTAATTACCAACATAACATGAGAGAGGTCCAGGACGAATTAATAGAGAAATGGTCGTTTCTCTAGTATTGCGTCATGGACCTCTAGAGTGTTATATTTGAAACAAGTAGGAAGCAGAAGGGCTATAACAGTGCAGTAGAATATATAGCCAACTATCGAACTATTTTTATGTTGAAAGTAACCTAGTTCTTAAAAGTCTACCAAAGAAAATTATGCCATATCACTAAGTTGTTCAACTCAGCACTGAAATTTCAATATTTCCCTTCATCACAATTCATTACAAGCTTAAAAAGAACAAACAATCCATGTAATGTCATGCAGTTCAAAAATTGCTCAACAGGTGGCAGAAAACTGCAATGTGAGACGAGCTATATGTTGAAATCACTGAGGGAATAGTCATACGTGTCAGTTGTTCCTGGTGCAATGAGTAAATCACCGCTTGATCACTGTTTTACTGGTTAATGAGCAGTCTACTTACTGGAGTGAAAGTGATTTTTAATCACCGGTGAAAAATTGCTGCTAGTGATTTTTTCTTCCATCTTTAGTCTTCTCGCTATCTTGCCGCGACCAGTCGCTTCAGATGGCTGAAGGAGAAAAAGAAGACATTGGCTTAGTTCAACTAGTAGAACCATCAATACCCATGCCTATACAACCATAATTTCAGCTGAATACTGAATACTGAAGGACAGATGTGACTACAGAGAAGAAGCTCCAATTACAGTAGTTACATGTGTTATGTTGTAAACAAAACACAAGAATTACAAATAGAAACAGAGAGAGAAAATATAAATAGTGAAAAGAAATGGAAGAAGGAGACAGAGAGAGAATAAAAATGTCAATATTTTGAATTAAATTTTATACTTACAACTTACAATTGGCTTTTAAAGAACCCAGAGGTTCACTGCTGCTCTCACATAAGATCGACATCGGTCCCGATCCTGAGAAAGATTAATCCAATCTCTACCATCTCCTTCAAATCCATTTTTATATTATCCTCCTATCTATGTCTCGGCCCAAAGGTAAATCAAATTATAACACATAGAATATATAGGCCTATATATTAAGTTAAGAGTTGGAAGTGCGACATTTTGGAAGCTTTCAATATCATAATCATGTACTGCATTATGTAAAAGATGAAATCTTAATCCAAAATGTTACATACTGTATCTAATAAAATAAAATTATATATTGAACATAATCTCAACAAATATTAATTTCATTATATATTGTGTTTGTTGGAGTCAAAAAATGTAGACGAGTTCTTAAATTAGATTTTCTTTACTTTACATTGATTTAAATTAAAATGTCTGTGTTATTTGTAAGTGATTTTAACTTAAATTAAATTTGCAAATTGTGGTAAGGTATTCTATTTCGATTATGCTTCTTAAAATATTGGAATCTTGAAAACAGCTTTTACGTCACGGGTGTAGATGAATAACATTAAATATTCTGAATAATTTAAATAATATAGGCTACTAGACATTCGATAAAATAACAAACTTTTCTTCGTCATTTTTCAGTTCTTGGACACAAACAAAAGCCGCTCTATTGATGATGTTCCTAATATACGGCTTGATCCAACAGCTCCGCCCTTCCTTCTGAGTTACTGCTAAACAATGATGACATCAACATCAGAAGACATGTTCCAAACATCTTTGTAGAGATCGCGTAGTTTATGTGTGAGAGCTTCTTACTATCAGTCGCTGCGCGATAATGAAGCTATCAGTGCATTCCGGTAGCGTCGTAGTAACGTAGCACTGGTGGGAGACCGGCCCAACACCTAGTGTGGGTGAGCACTGATTGAACTGTGACTGTGAATGCTTTACGAATAATACAGTGAGGAGTCCACAGATATAACAAACATGAATCATAGAACATAATTATAATAGGTTTTTTTCGCACAGCAGTTCCAAACTGGTTTGAACGGTTCCGGTCATGCGCACATGGATTTTACTGTTCGCACAGCGGAAACTTCAAACTCAAACTGTTTCTGACAAATAGTCACGCGTTCGTACAGCACGTCAAACTCATTTCAAATCGATTCCTGACAGTCAGAATTGATTTGCGAATGAAGTGCAAACCAATATCAAATCATAGATGACGCATGCTCATCAAGATAGTTTTGCCATTGTTTTCTGCATGTTATTTACAACATAACCTATACGAATATGCCCTAAATAAATAATCAATTGTATTTTAGTACTGTTGTTTTCGTATAATTGCCATTTTTCAGGAAGGTAATACTATATATAAGCGTGCGTACTATTCGAAAGTTTTACGGCATAAGTTATAATAATGCTATTATTTTTTATTCAAAAGCTGGAATATTTAATTCTCTTGATACGTCATGTCTAGCTATTTTTATTTAATTTATAAAACCAATATATAGTATAGACGAAGTTAATGTTTTTAATTTGGTTCACTTTTAAAATAAAATCCATAGTTCGTGATTATGAGTATGCTCTTAATAAAGATTAACGCTATACTTCAGAATACCGTGTAAGTACTTATGTATGTACAATGACTGTCAATTAAAACTAAAGCTATACTTCAAAATACCGCGTAAGTACTTATGTAGCAAGACTGTGCAAATTGAAAATAATTTAAAAACGTGTTTTTTAATTATGATACAAGAGTGGATAAGTAAATAAGTGCATAAAAAAGATATTTTGCACCAATGATGAAATAACGACATAGCCTATAGGTTATGTACTTACGCGATATTATTCTGAAGTCGTTTCCAGATTAAATTGTAATAAAATTATTTTCCGGAAGTGTTTTAAAATATAAGTTAGGCTAATTTAGGCCTATAATTGTTCTTTCAGATGTCTGATTCAAACACTTATAGTGATAACGATATGGAATATTATATCCAATGGGGATGAGTTGGACTTGGTGGAATTATCTGAGGAAAGAAGGAAAGAGACAGGCCCTAAAATGAATCATATTTTCAACATATTTTCCCTAGGTACAATAACAGCGACTTATTTCCGTGTAACCCGCAGAGAATCTCTCTCAACAATTTGAAGTATTACAATATTTTAATTAATTGATTTTTATGTCTAAGTTCAAGTAAGTATCTAGACGGCAGTGGTTCCAACCAGTTTGGAAATGCGTTCGTACAGCTCAAATCACGGATGGTTTAAAATTGGTTTTCAAGCCGATCATGCGCATTAGATGAAGTCGGGACAGTTTGCAAACAGTTCTCAAACCATCACAAACTTGCTGTGCGAACAAACCTAATGTCTTCCTCAGCCAACAATAACTAATTATTTTAATATGCTAGGGTTTCATCAGCCCATGTTTAGATCAGATCAGTAAACTTCTCAAAATATGACATTCGTCACCGTTTATTTCTTAATCAGTACTCTTACGGCAAAACAAGCGCGACAATGACGTTGTTTTGGATTCTGTATTTACTAACACAGCCATCAAAGGTTAGGCGACTTACAACTTCTATTTGATAAGCTGATACCAAGAGAATTCTGAGTGAAGAATGCATGTGAGGCTCTTGAGATTGTCAGGGAGCGAAGAAAGCAACTATTTGCAAGGCTGAAATTTTTTTTTTGAAAAATATAAGTTAGCAAATTTTCGATCTCGTGTCACTATATTATGTTAATATAAGGTAGGTGTATCAAACAAGGCCCAGCTCTTAACAAGTCTCACTCCTTCTTCTGCTAAAAGTATATTATGCGATATCTTCTAGATGACAACAGTGATTGAATTCTCTACTAGTGCGCATTTAACAGTGGTATAGGTCTAGCAAGCACGGAATACCGACGGAAGGAATGCGAATGAAACACTGCAATAAGGAAGAGCGAGCGATAGGAAAGGTCACGAGATAACTTGAATGATATTCAAGAGTACAGTCGGAAGAGAAATGACATCGATAGAATCAGTCTTGCGTTGTGATAGTTATATTACGACTTTAGTTTGTTCCATTGCATGGGAATACGTGTCTTGTATAGCACGGTATTATTATTTCATTCGTAGTTGCGCGTTTAATTAGCTTCGAATTTTTCTCTTGCTGCGTTCTTTATTTCCACAGCGATGTCCTCATTCGTTCATCTTCTTGGAAGAGACGGTACTTCCATCGGCCCTCACCTCTCCCCCCTCGGCGTATCAACATACACACGTCAAAACAGACAGCAACGCCACCATTGCTTTTCGGTAATCGTTCCTTGTGCGAGCTATAATATCACATGTCCACTGTAACTGGTTTGCCGCCATTGTATGTTGCTGTGTTTGAGTTGTTTGTCTGGCTAATTATGGAAAGTGCAGTTCTTACGCGTTTTTGCAGCCATTTGTAAGTAATATTTCAGGTATTGGACTTTTTCGAAAGCTGTTTTATTCCTTTTGAAGATAACATAATTGGATTTAAGATATAATTCGTGGCGAGGGAGTAGTGAGCAAGAGACTGAAGAAAAACTGCAGGTCTGTTATAAGGCCCGGGTGGGTCTTGTTTGGTGTATGAACTGTCAGAATAATTACACGTTCAAGATTTGGTGAACTGTTTTCATCTGCTCGGCTCACAGCAATGACTGCAGGCAATTTGACTGCAAGGTTTCGAGGAATAGGAATTTTTCCTTAGCTATTCCCGAATCTGGACCCTATTGAAGGAAACTCAGGTTCGAATGAAAATGTACCAGACCTGTCATCCGACGAAGAGGCAGAAGTTGATAATCCTGATGATATCACTGATCCAAGATCAGCAGTCATTAACAGTGAAGAATCTCCAAACACCCCTTTGATCAACAACGATGAAGACAGTCTTGGACCTTATTTAGAAACTACGATTTCAATAACGCCCACATAACAACTAATTTTGAAATAATGACCACGGCCAAACTCTTAAAAACATACATTTAGAACATTTTTTTTTTTTCGAAGAGAGTACTAACGCAACTTTGAACACAGAAAATAACGATTTTCCATATTTAACAATTAAAAACATAGATGGTCCCAAACTTTAGGTGGGCCTTGTTTGATACACATATCTTACTTACATTAATTAATCTTTAAACATTCATTTCATTTTTAAACCTGGCATAAACAGAATGACGTGGTTTCACAGCTTGTCAACTATGTTTTAGCGTCTTTCAATAACGCTCCCAACTTGTTGATAGGCTACTTGCTGTCAAAGTTTTCCAAGTAGACTATACATGTAAGCTTAATTTATATTATTTCTAAGCTTAATTTATATTATTTATTAATATTAATGTTAATTAATATTGACATAGAGCAGGGAAATTATTTCTGTGTAAAAATCTCACAATGTCCTACTGCATATAATTGGGGGTATAATATTTACTTCAACATTTGTGAACCAATGCACAGTGGGTCAAGTGACGAATCTGGCTAGACAAAAGTATTTTTCTTCATCATAAAAAAAATCATGATTTATTCCATGTACGTATATTATTCGTAAGTAACTCTTCCTAACTTCCCTACAATAAAAACCCATCTCAGTGCAATATTGACAACATAGCACAGCCCCCAATCTGAAGTATCTCCACACACGTTGTTTGCACCATCTGGCATAGTCGTTTATGGGGTTGATGTCTATGGTTGTATTTATGTTATCTGAGTGTTTATTGCAATGTTTTGATTTATAACATGTAGCTGAAGCAGTTTCAGTAATTATTTACAATAGATACTCAGTAATTATAATCCTACTTCCATAAGAAACGTAGGCTTAACAATTATTTCACATTTAATATCTTTGGCGAGACTTTTAACATACTGCGTCACGTACTAAATTGTGCTAAAATGTAATGCAAGATCTCTAGTTTACGTCAGCTATCAAATTATTTGCACATTCTTGTAATTTAATTATTTTACATTTTCGAGGTCAGTGCGCAACCGGTTATCACGCGGTTACAGCTATTTAAAGAACTGGACTCGAGAATTCCGGAAAAAGAAACGCTTACCTACTATATGAAAATAAAAATATGAATACAGGAATGTTCTGAAGGTGTAGAAAAATGCTTAAAAAGGATGTAAAGGAATTTGTAATTAATTTCAGCCGTCAGTGGAAGAAAATTTATAGAAGTAAGTAAAATTTCGTATTAACTATTCTGATTGATTGAAAAAAAATTCTAAATCGGTATATGATATAATTCTCGCTATAAAACAGAAGCTGTATCTACTCCATCCACTTCATATATAAAAGATCCAGGAAGCCATTCCGTGAAAATATTAGTAGATCTGAATGAAGAGAAATTCAGCCTCTTGTCTCTGCACATTCGCAACAGGAACTAAGCCATTTAAATGTATTGTTTGAAGAAGAAACTACCGAATTGACGAGACGGGAAGTTAACATAATTTAAAATAAAATCACGTTTAGCTTACATATATGCTATTTGTAAATCCCGTACTAGTTTTCTGTTAGGTAGGAGGAAAGTTATTACTTTTGTCTAAAAACTTTCCCCTATAAAGGGGTAGTTCCTCTTACACCAACGTAATGAGAACTTGTGCATAAAAAGTTTATGCTATCTGACACTCCTGTATAGTTTCATGAAAATCTGTTACGCAGGATTTTTTTTTTTCTAAAAATCAGTCCCTCTAAAGCGCTAGTTCCTGCAACACAAACGTGAAAGTCTGTACACAAACAATAGACTATAATCTATATGCTCTCTGTAACTTCTGTATAAATTTTCATGAAAATCTGTTCGGTAGAAGAAAAGTTATTAATTGTGACTAAAATCACCTCCTATAAAGGAGTACATTCCCTTACACAAACGTAATGAGAGTTCGCACACCAAACTTATTTGCTACCTGTAAGTATTGTGTAAAATTTCATGAAACCCTCTTAAAATATAAGTTATTAATTTTGCCCAGCTAGATTTGCGTTTTGACTCACTGTGCAAATTGTCCCAATAATACTTGACGTACAATGGAATGGTATCATTTTAAAATAATTAGTGCTTACTACGGAAAAAGAAATATTGTGTTAATTTTTTATTGTTTCAAAATTACTGCAATATTTATATTTTCTTCAAATATTGTATAAAAATTGTGTTAAGAAATTATGCTTTACAAACCATTGTTTTGTGAAGTATAACTGTCTAATATTTCTTGTGTTACAATTGTCGACAATAATTGTGTTCTTATCCTTCTGCGACGTGTTTATATGTCAATTTAATCCAACACTAGAAGCGCAGAATAGAACTGATAACTGATAAGAGTAACGCGTGAATGACGCAATCTGCACAGACCGGCGATCCTGCACACATAGACTGCACATTCAGTGTTTCATTTCTGGCATGCCGGCTCTAAACCGAACATCTTCTAAGAGACGAATTCGAGTATTACATGGCAACGTGGTTGACCTTTTGCAAGCAGCAAATGTCGGCCACATGACGTCATCTTTGATGCTTGTTTCTCATTCAACAAGTCAGTGTTCTCCAAGTCTGATGTGAGAGTGAAAATTCATTGCATCCTTGATCAGGAAGGCTTACTTACTGTACGTACGTATTATGTTCACTTCAAGTGCAGGTTCGTAACTAATTACAATTGTTTATAAGTCACAGTGAAAGTAGTCAAACGGCTCGGCGTATCTCGTTCTTGCATACAAACGCGAATAATTGCACTAATAGATAAATTTCAACTTTTTGTCTGTAGCATGGAAAAAATCAGGTCACTTTTGCTAAATCGACTCTCCTGAATACGGAAATAATAGTACAAATGTCGTAAGACGTAACGTTTTTGTGTTACAGAGGTGCAGTTTATATTTTACAATTCATTTTGTCATTCAACGCCCAGTATGCAGTAAATCCACAACGAGAACACTTCGTACACTTCAGTGCACACACATACATAATCATGTCAAACTTTTCATCTTTCCAATACCAATAAGAGACAACCTTCACACAAGTTCATCAAAATACACATTTCAATTACGCCTTTAACATGCAGGCCTACATTCCAGTGACTACAAGTCCAAAACGATCATCAAACTAGGTATAGGGCCTACCTTAAAATAATTAACATGAATGAATGCCGCACTCATTCCACACGCACACAATACAAGTCAAGAACCTGGTGAATAACCATTATAGAAGATTTTCAACAAATGTGGTTGCATATAAGACTTACACCATTTAATCGTTAACATCAGTAATATTTGCATAACACCACGTTGAATCTGTCTCACACAGACATTAAGTACAAATATTTTACATTTTATTAATTTTAACAATATATATATATATATATATATATATATATATATATATATATAATAGTGACATTTAACAAAATGTAACATGATTTCTCTGTAATTTAAATTCATATTTTATATTTTACATTTAACTTTTCGACAAGTCAGCGAAACTACACAAATTGAGCAATTCTCACACCAATATCAGATTTTATTACATATAACTCATGATTAATTATTTAAATCATTGTTATGGTTATTACTGTAAACATCTTATTGGACTTACGTTTAGATTTCGTGGTAACATTTTGAATATCTGATGATGCCGTCTAGGCGAAAACGTACATAAAATTTCTTCTGTAAGATGTATTAGCAAATTATAATTTTGCAAAAAATGATAAATCATATGATTGAAAATTTAAAAGAATAAATTTATAAGCAGTTGATTTCGTCTAAAAACACACAATTCTGTTTTATTTTACTTGTAATACTGATAATTATTAGTATTAACGTAATTGTTTTACTAAGCAATATAGGTGAGAGAATACATGAAGTTTATAGAAAGAAAATAATAACAGCTCTGAATGTATGCTTATATTTAAAAAGTGACCATAATTTTCATTTTATATAGTAAAAATCGGTAGTTCTTTAATAACTTATTAAATCTTAATTTATTTCTATAAATTATTTTAAATATGACTAAAAGGAAGAGTAAGTTATCGTCTAAGGAAACACTCTTGTAAATCTGTTTACCAGTAAACTGAAATACATAATGTATATTATTTTTATCTTGTATAAATTGGAACATTTACAGTTACTTTTTCATCTTGTGGACCATGCCACTTTCTCTAACCAGAAACCAGCAGTAGTCGCCCAATATGTTGGGATCCCATCTTCCTTGATACCGCTGCTCCATTCTTTTATAGCCTTGTGGAATCTCTCATAGCCCCCACGTTTTGGGGAAAAATTGAGGTGGGAATGGAGGAAATGTATATTTAGCACATTCGACATCCTAGTTATTGATATCTAACAGTTATTGCATTAATTGTTGATAATTTTCAGCTTATTATTGTTAAGGAAATCATTAACTACTGCACAATAGGTCATCCAAGCTGCTAGGGGAGACGTAGGTCTAGTTTCAAGCTGACCAAAAATCATATTTTATAAAAAGGAGTCTAAAAGTTATTACATAGTATTGGGAATCTCTGCACACAATTTTACTGCCCAAATGTTAGTCTAAATGGGTTTTAAAATTTAAAGAGCCATGGCTTGTTAAGTGCCACGCATCTTCATCTATGTACTAGTTTTATCTTCTTTGATATTTTAAAAATTATTCTTCTTTAGGATTTAGAATAATTGATTTATCAATTCTTTCGTGTCCTATAAACAGTGCTTGTTGTGTTCTTGTGTGTCACAAGAGGTAAAAAAATAATGAATCATGTAGCATGCATATTCAAACTTTACGACTTGTAATCCGCAATACCCAATTTTCAATAAAGAAGGGACATTTTCTCAGAAACTATTTGAGACAAAATAATGAAATTTTGTACACTCCTTTATTATTGCATAATACAAATTTCCCTGCAGAAAATTTGTTTTAGGTGAATATTTAAAGAACTTTACTTTGGAAAAACAATGATATATTTTTAATAGTACTACAATTTTTAAATTTATTTAAAAAACAATTGAAATTTTAAAATTCTGTTTTGCATGGATTTGTTGCATACAATATAGAGCAAATGTGTACAAAATTTCAGAACCATATCTTTAATAGATCATGAGAAAATGTTCCTTATATTTTGTGATATGAAGTTAGGTTAGGTTAGGTTAGGTTAAGTTAGGTTAGGTTAGGTTAGGTTAGGTTAGGTTAGGTTAGGTTAGGTTAGGTTAGGTTAGGTTTGGTGGGTTGGTAATTAGGCTTCCTGGCATGGTAAGGTATTATAATGAGGTATCATAATAGAGTCAGTCGTAAATAGCTGTTACAAATTTCAGATGGATAGCTAAACAAATTGTAGGATCAGTGAATAATTACTAGGGCTCGGAAGTTGATGACCTAAGAGTCACAGAAAAATGTCCTATAAATCTTCTGAAAATAAGACACTAAATTTAAAGAAAATGCCATGATTTTAATAGTAAAATACAAACAAAATAGTACACTTCCATCTGTAGAAAACACTTTGTCAATGAATTCAGTCACTAACTGTTGCAAAAAACTTTGTCTGCTTTGTTTTAATTTCGGCATTTTGACGTCTTCACTTGTATGATACAATATGCAGACTGCGGGCACTGCGGCTGCAGTATTTATTGTGTTGCGTTGAATGGGGGGAAGCACGTAGTAGACGTGATCAGTAGTCAAAGCTGATGCAATTTTAAGGAAAATTCTTGTAAGACACAATCGAATTGCGTAAGCAATCTGGAATAGAGTGTCGGATATACACTACTACACCGTAAAAAAAGTGCGTTCATAAGCAGAAAAAGGCGAAAATGCAGCAAAAAGTAGAACATTTCCTACATAATGACCAATGGACAATAAAAGTAAAAAAAAAAAGACACAAAATTTCTAAATAGAAACAGGCTAAATTGGTTCGTGTTGAAGTGAAACAAATTGGTTTTGCATTCTGCATTGTCTGTGAAGTGTCAGAAAAAATTATGATATTTCATCAACTTCCGAACCCTAATAACTACATATAACAAACAGTGTACTTGAGACTACTGTACGTCTCCCCTTAAAGCTTAACTTTATCTGAAAATCTTTATCTAGCAGGTTTTCTAATTTGGGGACCAATAAATAGTCCCTCTTTCAACTTCGCATCACTTCGCCTTGGAAACCGTCCTGATATAACAGATTGCTCAGCCTTACAGGCTTTCACTGCAACAACTTTGATCAATTTCACTATGCTGCCATTTAGCTATTGCATAAGAAGTCACGTTATAATTCTCATTTGAATTGCATGGAGCAACTGTACAGTACTTTATCTAGCGATCGTTCTCATTCGACGGTGGCGATCCTGGTGGTTCTTTTCTTCCATATGTTACCGATTTTAACATGGGAATAGCTAATCTATTATATACATGCTCTGAGGATAAACGAAACCTTCTCCACTCTTATCCAAAACTTAAAGAAGTTCTTTATAAGACCTAATTTTATGTGTAGAGAAGGGAGAAGCACTTTCTTTGAATTTACCAATGGGATATATTTAACATTACCATTTTGTCCTGAAATGTAAGTCTCTCTGAGCGACCAGTCTGTCAGTGTGTAGTGTAGGTCTACTGTTCCATAAGCAAAGAAAACAGCAATGGAATTACTCTGTGTATCCTCCTTACAGGCCTACTAATATGGCGATAATTTTCAAGTTTCCCAAATTTCCCAGGAGTATTTATTGTGCTGAATTGCATCTAATAACAAAGTCAAAATTTCATATATTTCGTTCGTTTCTACAGAATGTGCCTCTGGTGTAGATGGTCTAGTATTTTCATTGTGCAACACCACTGCTTTCAAACTAACTTTAGAAGAGTTAATAAACAGTCTCCATTCCTCAGAGGGGGGGTGGAAACTTCACACTCGCTTAAATCCACTCATCACATCATGCAAAACCAAATCTAACCTGAAACTAAAATACCAATTTCTTCTCCCTGAAATGCTACGCTTTTAGTAATTTCCTGTAGGCATGGCGCTTAGAGTAATAAAGTAATAAAAGGGACAAACATCCTACTTTTAGCACACTCACAAATACGGCATAAAGCTAATGACTCAGGGCTCTTTCCAGATCTTAAAGAATGAAAAGTAAGTAAAACTGTGTGCATAAAGATTTCTATAGACTCTTTAAGAACTCCAATCTGCAGTAACCCATTTTTTTTGCTAATTTTCTCTTTATTTAACATATTTTCATTATTAAAAAATGAAGGGTCACGGAACATTTTCACGCTCATATTCGTTAACAGCACATGGAAAGTGACTTAATTTTGCCTGTTTTGATCCATGTTACAAAAACCTTGCCGACAAGTGTTATTACGATTCTGGCTGATTTTCTGAAGTTTGTGGTATAAAAAAGGGTAGGCCTCATATTCGTTAATAGCACATGGAAAGTGACTTAATTTGCCTGTTTTGATCCATGTTACAAAAACCTTGCCGACAAGTGTTATTACGGTTCTGGCTGATTTTCTGAAGTTTGTGGTATAAAAAGGGGTAGGCCTATATAGAAAGTTTTTAAGTAGGCTTACTACTAAAATTAATTATTCTGCCATTGCTTAATTATTTTCGTATCATAAACTCATCGGCTCTAAAATAGCCTTTTGTAGACAATGAAGACATTGAAAAACTAAAATGACTGTCGTTGCGAAGTATTTATGTATAAATAAGTACTATGTTTTCAAGAAACTTATAGAAGGGACTCGAAAGAACACAGTTGTTGAGCGTTTCAAATTCATTTGTGTACACAGGAAGTAAATTATATTAAATGAGTAGATGGCTAGGTTTTAACGAATGAAAAATTATAGACAGAGAAAGACAGATTGACATGACTACATCAGAACAGATTAGAGTAAGATGGATAGAATAGGTTAGGTGATTCTGGATTGGATTAAGTTACATTAGACTATATATATATACATATATATATATATATATATATATATATATATAATTAGGAAAGTTGAGGAGAACCGAGAAGGTTTGGAATTGAACGGGTTACATCAGCTGCTTGTTTATGCATATGACTTGAATATGTTAGGAGAAAATCCACAAACTATTAGGAAAAACATTACAGTTTTACTAGAAGCACATAAAGAGATAGGTTTGGAAGTAAATTCTGAAAAGACAAAGTATATGTCTATGTCTCGTGATCAGAACATACAGTAGTACGAAATAGTAACATAAAAATAGGAAATTTACCTTTTGAAGAGGTGGAAAAATTCTAATACCTTTTAGCAACAGTAACAAATACAAATCTCACTCGGGTTGAAATTAAGTGCAATATTAATATGGGAAATGATGCCTGTTATTATTCGGTCGAGAGACTTTTGTCATACAGTCTGCTCTCAAAAAAGCTGAAACTTAGAATTTATAAAACAATTATATTACCGGTTGTTCTGTATGGTTATGAAACTTGGACTCTCACTTTTAAAGAGGAACAGAGGTTAAAGGCTTTTGAGAATAAGATGTTAGGAAAGTATTTGGGATTAAGAGGGATGAAGTTACAGGAGAATGGAGAAAGTTACGCAACGCAGAACTATACGCATGGTATTCTTCACCTGACATAATTAGGAACAATAAATCCAGAAGTTTGAGATGGCAGGGCTTGTAGCGCGTATGGGTGTGAATGCATATAGAGTGTTAGTTGGGAGTCCAGAGAGGAAAAGACATCTGGGGAGGCCGAGATATAGATGGGAAGATAATATTAAAATGGATTTGAGGGAGGTGGAATATGATGGTAGGGACTGGATTAATCTTGCTCAGGATAGGGACCGATGGCGGGCTTTTGTGAGGGCGGCAATGAATCTCCGGGTTCTCTAAAAGCCATTTTGTAAGTAAGTATTAGTATTACCTTATTTAATGTATTCCATATCAATATTATTAAATTTACTGTCATTATTGGACACGACTGGTTGTTAAAAGACACCACTGATAATGCATGTGCCCTCGGACGCATCTGGAACTAACCTACAGCTCTACCAAATTGTGTGGGAGAAACATTTATTCAACTGAGATTCTTTCTCTGTAAGTCAGGTATGCTCATTCTCTGACTCCCGATTACATTCTGTAATCACAATCTTCCAATGTAGAGCGTGCTGTTCCTCGTTCGAAGCCCGACGGATGACTGCGGAAGGCAGTTCAAGTACTTAGTAAAGGTACGAACAGTGCGGGACAATGACAGTCAAAACCTTCTGTAAGCAAACGATCATTGCGTACAGTGTGGAAGGAAGACTTTTTTTGTTGTGCGTTCGGTGAAAACGTAAAGTGTTTACTATGTTGTAAGGTACTGTCAGGACTACTACTGAGCAACATACAACATTATAGGCTCTGCCACCCAGAACATGCCGAAGTGACAGGGAAGCTGTTTTCTGTAATATGTATATATTCATATACGAACGTTATTATTATTATTATTATTATTATTATTATTATTATTATTATTATTATTATTATTATTACTATTACTATTATTGTGGTGGTGATTTTATTCCAGCAGAAATACATGTTTTGATCAAATAATTTTTCAGAGGTACAACGTGCACTACAGCTTCAACAATTGAAAGCACTTTATGAAAGGCCAAATATTGAAGAAAGTCGAACAATTCAGAGTATGTTGAGCAAGTTATGTAGCATGTTGGGTATTAGCGAAGGCACTAAAATCCTCCACAAATGGTGAACTTGTAAAGAGATGTATGGTACCTGAACAAAATATAGTTAATTATATCTCTGTAGTCTATTGGAACAGCTCAAATGTGATTTCACAGAACATAGATTTAGTGATTTTAGACGTATGGAGAGTGATATTAATCTTTTTGTTAATCCTTTCATAATAAATTTAGTACAATCCGTGAGAGTGCAGTTCCAGGACAAGTTAATTGATTTACAGAGTAATGTAGAACTCAGAACTAAATGCAGAGAATATGACTTGACAAGCATAGAATTATTAATAAATGAATAAAACGAAATATCCCAAGATGAGCTTATTCGCTGTCACTATGTTAGCTACCTCCGCCTCGACATAAGTGTGCGAACAATTATTTTCGAGAATGAAGATTGTTAAATCCAAACATAGATCCCGATTAACAGATTAACATCTTCTGAGTAGTAAATTCGTTGGAAATAGGTTTCCGATTACTTGCAGAAAAGAATGCACAAGTTGAATAGACCGCAATGTATGGTGGAATATGAAAATAACATTATCTATGATATAATAATATCATAACTATATTAAATATGATAAATAATGTAATAACTGAATATTACAGTGTATACTTAGTCCTTTTTCAAATTCAGTTTATTATCCGTATTTGTAAAAGTGTGAGAACTATGCCACGGGCGGCGCTGCAATGTACAATGCAATGCAGTTGCAGAGTCCAGTCCGTTCACTGTGTGTGTTATGGAGTGCATTATCATCCGTGTAATCGGTGCTTTTACAATTTTGAGCATACCTGCTGTAAGTGAAGAAGAGGCATTTGTAAATGCTTACCATGTCCAGTGGACACATGCCACTAGACTGGATGTTTATAAAAGAGGTTCTAGATCGCAAGATCTGTTGGAATATCGAAGAAACTAAAAATCAACAGAACTGTGGCATGGGTTCCTTTTCCACTCAATTCTATATGACGGCATTTGCTTGCAATTCATTACTGGAGTCATCAGAAAAATGCTTTCAAATATCGAATGACCAATATTTACCATGTCCACGCCGTAGTATTATAGTGTAAGTTGTCAAGACGAGATTGTGTAATATCTAGTTTGGTTTTGACTGTACCTAATGACGTCTCAAAACTACTGAGTTCTTGATTGGTAAGATGACAGTAGTATGATTTATTGATATTAGTTCACAAAAATACAAACTTATTAATTTCAAAATGATCTATATAGGCCTACAAAAGTAATTATACATAATAAATATACAATTTCCTAAACTACTTAATCTATCGCAAATCTCAGTAATCTATTGGTTCAAACTTGCACTTACGTCTGGTTTTAATGCATGTTTAAGATTGGTAAGAGTCCACACCTGTGGAGTAACGGTCAGCGCGTCTGGCCGCGAAACCAGGTGGCCCGGGTTCGAATCCCGGTCGGGGCAAGTTACCTGGTTGAGGTTTTTTCCGGGGTTTTCCCTCAACCCAATACGAGCAAATGCTGGGTAACTTTCGGTGCTGGACCCCGGACTCATTTCACCGGCATTATCACCTTCATTTCATTCAGACGCTAAATAACCTAGATGTTGATACAGCGTCGTAAAATAACCCAATTAAAAAAAAAAAAGATTGGTAAGATGAATATATGAATTGAATGAATCGTTGATAGGATTTGTTTTGTAATTAGTTTTTAAGGTGTCTGCGAGTTATGCAACGTTGACCACCTCTCAGAGTCAACTCACTGTCAGTTTTTATTTGCATTAGCAATATCTTGCAGTGAATATTACATAATTTTCGACAGCTTAGTCCTTGGCTGAAGTACGTGTCTATTTTTTTGACTTCACATTAGAGATGGATTAATACACGGCTGGACTCCATAACATTGAGGTACAGGTCATAGCATCATATTAATGAATAAAAAGCATTCATTTGTAGGCTTTATAAAACATTAAAATTCGTTTTAGCCGTTGTAGGCCTATACATGGACTTGCAACCAGAATGTCAAACTATAATTCAAGGTGTTTGAGTAAAGGTAGATAAGATAAGTCATTTAAATGAGTTACGATTTAAACGGAAATTAAACTTCGGACCATCATTGCAAATAATTTTCTACACAAATAAAACACATTAAATGCTAGTATGAATTTGTTTTCCGCATACCCATTTGTAAAATTTAAGTTGTGTATTCACCTAGGGGACAAAACTCCTTTTGTACAAAAAATGACTTAATCCCCTCTACCCGAACAGCATCGAATTAACTCAGTCATTAACACTCAAAGCGAAGGATACTTAGCAGTAGAGCCTACTGTCATGCAACATAGGGGAAAATGATTTTGTAAACAATACCTTGCTGATATTTAAATTCCCCCCCCCCCAAATCTGGCGACTATTACCGACATGAATGCTTCAAATTTTACGAAATGGTTAAACACAAAAGTTGTCCCAAATCTGTCTCGCAGTTCAGTTGTTTTGGATAATGCGTGCTATCATAGCATGCAAATAAATAAAAGGCCAACAATGACGACGCTAAAGAAAGACGTTATTCACTGGTTGAGTGAGAACTATGTACCATTTAATAATAACATCTATAAACCAGATCTGTTGCAGTTGGTGAAAGCTATTCCCATGGGGAAAACATACATTGTCGACCAAATGTTCAAAGCACATGGCCATGATGTACTGCGGCTCCCTCCGTATCATGCAGCTCTTAGCCCAATAGAATTGGTTTTTGGTGAAATAAAAGGCACAGTCGCAAATGATCTTGCCAATGCAAGCCTCAGAGCAAAACAAACACTTTGCGAGGAACTCTTCCGAGATTACACAGGAGAGAAGTGGAAAACATGCTGTGATCACGTCAAAAAATTGAGGATACATACTGGGACGACGCTATGGATAGTTTCAATATAAGTCAGAGAGTTGGCTCAGAAAGGTCAGCTACAGACACCGTTTCTGAATCGGATTCACAGTTGGAGTACGACTAGTGTAACCCGGCCTAGCGAGCTGCTCGTATAGTGATGACTTCTCCCCCTCCATGACCACGTGCGTATTGGAAAAGTCGAAGGTCTTTTTGTAGTTGGTCGAGCTATAATTATAGGAGGAAAGGAAAGTAGTGCATCCATTCACGTAAACTAGGAATTCTGAGTTTGACAATTTTCGTTAGGTTTTTTTAATCAAAGTGTACTAGTTTTTAACAGTAAGTGTTACGAACTAAGCTATCCATGCAGACGTATTCATTATGTAGTGTATATTATGCAATATAGCACATTAGCACACAATATAGAGAATACATTTAAAAAGCCACCGGCGTGGCTCAGTCGGTTAAGGCACTTGCCTGCCGGTCTGAAGTTGCGTTCGGGCGCGGGTTCGATCCCCGCTTGGGCTGATTGCCTGGTTGGGTTTTTCCGAGGTTTTCCCCAACCGTAATGTGAATACAAGGTAATCTCTGGCGAATCCTCGGCCTCATCTCGCCAAATATCATCTCGCTATCACCAATCTCATCGACGCTAAATAACCTAGTAGTTGATACAGCGTCGTTAAATAACCAACTAAAAAAAATAAATAAATACATTTAAATGGAAAAATAATCAAATTATGTAAGCTTATATTTAAACAAATTGTTGAAAATGGTGGCCGTTCATTTCGATACAAGCTTCAGTTCTTTTTTTTGCATATTATCGCACTATATTGTACCTAATTTGTATTTCCAGTTTCGTCCTTCGTACCTGAAAACAATACCTCATCTATATCTATATTAATAATAAATCTGTAGCCGAAATTTTTCTGGTAATTTTCGATTTTCCAAAAATAATTGGTCCTAACATATATAATTAATCACCCTGAAACCGAAAATCGCTTTTTTGAAAATTTTGTTTGTATGTCTGTCTGTCTGTCTGTATGTTTGTTACCTTTTCACGCGATAATGGCTGAACGGATTTCGATGAAAATTGGAATATAAATTAATTTCGTTGTAACTTAGATTTTAGGCTATGTGGCATTCAAAATACATTATTTAAAAGGGGGGTTATAAGGGGGCCTGAATTAAATAAATCGAAATATCTAGCTTATTATTGATTTTTGTGAAAAATGTTACATAACAAAAGTTTCTTTAGAAATAATTTCCGATAAGTTTTATTCCTTGAAAAAGTTTGATAGGACTGATATGTAATGAGATAAATGAGTTTTAATATTAAAATAACTGCCATCTAAGGCCGTGTAATGAATTAAAAAAAAAATGACTTCGTCTATAAGAGGCCTTGGACAGCAACAATCGAAAGCTATGAAAGATAGCCTACAGATAATGTTTCTGTGTTTGTATGAAGTGATATCGGAAGCTAAATTAACCGATTTGTATAATTAATTATTAATTCACCATTGGAAAGTGTAGTTTTTCTAGATGGACATAATTCTGTAATGTTATTACAGTAACTTCTGAGTGAATCGAGGACAGGTAAGATTAAAATAGCTTCTTATGCACAGAAAACTTGATAGGCTATTCTGTACATTCGTTTCCTGTATTTCCTAAAATAATTTTTATCACCAAATGAGTGGTCTCTGGATCAAAATTATCGCATTTTTATTATGCAAATACAATTTAAATTAAGTAACATAATAAACGATTTATCCTTATATCAAACACGAATGTTCCCTGGATGAAATGTCCTATTTTAATTATGTAATTACTTTATATTTATTTCTAACGGGTGCAGCGGAGCGCAAAGGTACGGCTAGTGTTGAAATAATTCTATACCTACTCTATAACAGAGTACCTTACGTACTGTAAATTCAATTCTGCTCGATCCGCACAGGTAAATTTACTCTGTCCGTCTAAGTGGTTATGTCGTAGGGTTGTAGAAAGGGAGGAAATCACGTGATAATTAATTATTTAACGAGGCCCTTTTATTTAAGTTATTTTAAACAGTTGTATAATATTACTTAGACGTCCAATTCCTAACAGCAAATGTTTTCAGAAAAGAGCTAAGACAGCCCAGCAACTAGCATTTACAGAGTGGCCGGCAGAAGCTGGTGGGGGAAACCGGGACGTAAGCAAACTGACGCACAGTACTTGTGCGAAAATATCATTCAGTATTGAATGCACTTTATTTACTGGAAAACGTGACAATATTTCTGGAACGTACTATATTCACTCACTCAGTATTGTTTACTGTGCCAGTAAGACGACTCTACATATGCGGCCTTGGTTCTGTGTGGAGGACGGGTGAGTATTACTACATGGTAGAGAGGGTGGGAGTGAAGTACATTAAAAACTCAGGTACAATAAATATTGAAGTAAAAATAAAATGATGTCCCTGTATAATCGAAGTTATGAATTTTCTTAATAGATTTCAAGTACCTTCTTAACAAAAGGATCTACAACATTATTTTGTTATGTAAGATGTTATTAGTCTCGCGCCGTAGCGTCGTCTAAAGCTTTGGTTTTTAACGACCACGCAAAGACGCCTGCGTGAGTGTGGTGCGGCACGCAGAAGTTAAATCTGCTTATTTAGAAGGCTGGATTTTAATAGCCACGCGTGTAACTGTTGCGCAGCGACACTGCGCAAGACTCTCTGCGCAAAGCGGCAGCGGAATCCAGACTTTGACTTCTACGTGACACGCAGTAGTGTGTTATCTGCTGTGGTAGGCCTATAATGCTTTGGGATGGTAATTTCATTATGCACTATGAATTAGTATTGCTACTTCGTATATATTACAGTTAACCTAGCCCCCATACACGTCTGATATGATAAAATGACATCATCTATATCTGACTAGGCGTAATGTGCATTACGGTTGAGAAAGTGTGGCTTACGTTACGAAATTAAATCTTCCAGTTTTTTTTTTTCTAATAATACTTAAAGGTGACAATTAGTCACCTGTAAAACCATGTGCCGAGTGCATTGCTCGTGCTAGTTACCGTTATACTGATTATCAAGAAACGTTGTGCTTAAATTTGTTTTGTATTCTTTAAAGGCTTCTGTGATTGGACATAATATACATTGCTTCCCAGACCACGTAAGTGTCTAGAAATGTATGAGAAGCGTAATACGAACTAGCAATATTACTTTATAGTGCATATACTTTCGACCTGAAGTAATGATACAGCTATATTCTACATAACAGGTTGGAGATTTTGTACAGTATTGCTCTTATATTGGCTTACAGCAGCGATGGGGAAAAGTAGCACAGTGTGTTCCCTTCCCCTCAATCGTAGTTGAACCCCTCCCACTGCTAGCTAGCAGACTACTCATTCCTGTATCTGTTTCCGTCCAAATCGCGACTCGCAACAAGTCTGCGAGTATCAGTGGTGGAATCATGTCCCACAACTAAGTAAAAAGGTACATGTACAAAGACGAATGAGAATATAAGTACTTTTGATTTCCTCGAAATAACAAAGCATTGTGTTTGTTGTGCAACAAGGAGGTATTCTGCTCCTTGTTCAGTGTGTTCCGACATTTTAAATCCCTCCATGAACAGAATTATAGTGAGAAAAATTTGGCAGATAAATATTTGAATTTGTATTTATTTCGTGGTGACATTATTATAACAGAAATCCAGATATTACAGTATAGTGACGGTTTTGTGTAGTCGTTTTACAAATTAAGAATTAAAACATTCATTAAAAACCAAAGACAAGCCAGCTTCCGTTTGTTTAGCAACAAACATACTTCGTGTTAGTTATCTTTTCTCAAAACATATGCTCCTAGCAGAGAAATTTAGATGTTCTCGGAAGGCAGTAACAACTTCGGCCAAGGTTTTATAACATGATAATAGCTATTTCCTAAACATAGAATTTGCTAATGCATCTTATTAAAAAAAAATCAATTAAAAATTGCTGTTGACAGAGAAAATTTAAAGTTCAGTTATTGTGATGTGTTTTTTCCTCCTCCTCCTCCTCCTCCTCCTCCTCCTCCTTCTTCTTCTTCTTCTTCTTCTTCTTCATCTTTTTCTCCTTTTTTTACTTTTTACTCTATTATTTAATAAAATGTCTAAACATTATGTGGAATGCTCCCTGAGCAAGAGTATGTAACTTATTCTTTCAGGGGGTGCTAAGATGTTTTTATATAAAAATCAATATGTATCTTTGTTCTGGCAATAAAGTATTATTATTATTATTATTATTATTATTATTATTATTATTATTATTATTATTTCTTTTGTAACATTATTTATATGTTTGATTATTCGTGCTATCAGTTCATCTGTTGCAAGAAAAGTATTTGCAGTCTATTTACTTTGTTCATTACTCATTCGATCTGTTTACCGAATGAAGTAACGCAATTATTATTTTCGTTCTATTTATGTAAATACATTTTAATTACTAAAATTTAAACGCTTGCTTCGTTCTATTAACATTTATCAGCACCCTATTAGTTTAGGTCAGGATTATAATAACACAACTGTTACATCGGGTTTCTACTGGGTTACGCCACTGCAAAACTTTGGACTCACCTTTTAAACAATCAAACCCGGAAATGACGAAATACGCGTGACCTTGCTGTTCTAGATGTGGAGTGAGTAAGTATGCTGATGATGTTCGTTCCACCCCATTTCCCCATCGCTGGCCTACAGCATTCGTCTTTACAGCATGAGTTCCAAAGAAGAGTTTGAAGAAAATTAGTAATAGAATAGGCTATATGCGTAATTTTCCTGTTATTTATGACGTCGGCAAGAACTAGTATAAGAACAGGATTGCCAAGCAAAATGCCTCGAAATGTATCCTTTTATTGAATATATTTGCAGCATTCTCAGTCGCAGAGTATACCAGTAATCTTAAATTATCTCCATCCTCCTTCTCTTTTTCAAGCAACAGCCAATAATGGAACCACAAGTTTGTCCATGTCCACACAAAATGCACGAATTTCATGATATTCCCAGCGAGATGCACACAATGACGATCTGTTCAAAACCACGACAGTACGCTCCACGCACACCCCAATCTTTTGGTTTCACGTTGTGCCGCATCACGCACACGCAAGCGTCATTGCGAGGTTGTTAAGAATAGATACATAAATACTTCGTGACAATAATGAATTACAATTTAAAATTCTTTTAACACTTTTACAATGATCTTTTCAGAGATGACGAGGTGATGATACACTTCTGAAACGAAAATAGCTAGAGCAACCGATGGAAAAAACAGCCTCACAGTTATTTTTATAAAATCTAACCGGGGTCGAGCCCCTTTGATGAGAAGCGGTCAGCTGAGTTGCAACTCGCACTGTTCTAGAGGCAAATGGTGCAACGTTAAGTAAAATATAGCAATGAAGATTTTCAACTTGCTATTCATAGTTAAATTTGTACAACTACAGGGACATCATTTTATTTTTACTAACATTTTTAATATTAACCTGGCTATACCTTTGGACTAACGGTTGAGAACCGGAAACATCGTTTGCTACCCCTTTCCACGACTGGAGTTCGGTGATACTGGCGTAAAATACAAACAAGTCACTTTACTAGGTATAGGAGGGAAGAAAAGTACAGTAATTCATCCATTTACGTATAGGAAATATCGCGATTTTGAGTTTGATAATTTTCATTAGGTTTTTGTCTAATCAAAATACAGTATAGTATTAACAATAAGTGTTTTACCCACGAACTGAATTATCTATGCCAAAGTATTCATTATGCAGTGTATATTATACTCTGTACAGCACATTAGCATACAATATAGAGAATGAAGTTAAATTGAAAAATAATCATAGTAGGGATATTTAAACACATTTTTGAAAATGGTGACCATTCATTTCGATAAAGGGTTCAGTTCTTTTGTGCGTATTACCGCACTAAAGATTATTCCTTCTAATTCTAATTACCAGTTTCGTCCTTCGTACTAGTAACTCATGTTGAAGTAATTCTGTACCTACTCTATAAAAAAGTACCTTACGTACTGTAAATTCAATCTTCACTTCTGCCCGACCCGCCAAGATAAAATTACTCAGACATGCTATCTACTGTCCGTCCACGTGATTATGTCGCAGGATCGTAGAAAGGGGGGAAATCACGTGACAGTTAATTACTTAACGAGGCCTTTTATTTAAGTTATTTTCAACAGTTATATAATTATGTAGACGTCCAATTCCTAACAGAAATTAATGTTTTCAGAAAAGAGCTAAAACAGCCCAGCCACTAGCCTTTACAAAGGGGTGAGCAGAAGCGGGTGGGGAAAATCAGGATGCGACGTAGGCAAACGGACACAGTATCTGTGCAAAAGTATGATTCAATATTGAAAGCTCTTTCGCACTGGAAACTGCGAACATATTTCTGGAACGTACTATACTCATTAACTCAATACTGTTTACTATATGCGGCCTTGGTTCTGTGTGGAGGACAGCTGGAACTTCGTTAGTAGAAGGGGTGGGAGTGAAGTACATTAAAAAACTCAGGTACAAAATAAAATTGAAGTAAAAATAAAATGACGTCCCTGTACAACGATGGGTTAGTGTGTAAAAAGACAAAAATAGCAAGGAAACTACGGAACATGTTCCCTCGCCACACATGTTAATATTATTCAAGACAGGTCTTGCAGTAATGCAATTGAAGGTCAGACACAGTCTATGTTTATGTTGTTTTTTTTTTTTTGTTGGCATTGCATTGCATATTGATGTGTAGTAACACGGTGAGTGAATTTTAATATGTTAAGAATTCTTATTATTTGTTCTTTCCCATGGAAAGTGAAATCGTATACGTAAAATATCCTCCTTTAGCGAAACATTCAAAGAAATTTTACTGACTATTTCTCACCCATGTCGCAACAATAGATTCCCATCTACCCTCTGTTAGTCTCGGTTATTATTAAAATAATAAGTTCACTATTCTTGCATCACCGTCTTGAATGCAATGCCTATCTTAAAATTTGAAGGGCGGAGAGAAAAGGCTCGAATAGATTTGAGCTAACAAAGTTTCTCCATACTCATACCTCTTACACAACTGATGAATTGTTTATTCTTGTAAAATGAATTCCAGTAATCTGCTTACTATTCATTCATTCATAGTTTTCTGCACAAGGACAGATCTTTCACTGCAAACCCACCTTTCTCCAATCTTTCCTATTTTTCGCCTTCTTCTTAGTCTCCGCATATGATCCACATATCTTAATTTCGTTTATCATCTGATATCTTCTTATGCCTAGAACTCCCTTCCTGTTCACCATTCCTTCCAGTGCATCCTTCAGTAGGCAGTTTCTTCTCAGCCAGTGACCCAACCTATTCCTCTTCCTCTTCCTGATCACTTTCAGCATCATTCTTTCTTCACCCACTCTTTCCAACAAAGCTTCATTTCTTATTCTTTCTGTCCATTTCACACACTCTATTCCTCTCATTATGCACATTTCGAATGCTTTAAGTCACTTCTCTTCATTTTGTCGTAATGTCCATGTTTCTTCTCCATACAATGCCACACGCCACACAAAGCACTTACTAGGCTTTTCCTTAGTTCTTTCTACAGAGGTCCGCAGAAGCTGGTATTACATATTCTTGTATAACTTTTGACTTGTTCCACATATCAAGGCTACAATACTGATGTAATATTTAAAGAATACAATGAATGAAATGAAATGAACAATAAAATTGAATTTGAAATGAATTCCGCCTTGCAGATGGCACTGTTTCAAAATTGAAATTCCACAGAACTGGTATCAATCTAGCGAAGTTCAGGAGTTTATTTCTTTACCATATTTCGAGAAAACTGTCAGAAAAACTTTTCCTACTACTTCTTGCCCATCAATATTCATCCCAGTTATCATCTGTGCTTATGTTCCTAACGTTTCGTGTTACAGATGCTCTCCCACTTCAGAAATGAAATTCTTCACGCTGTTACGTCTCAATCGGTGTTCCTCACGTCACGTTAGTCAGTGAGTTTTTTTTTTTTTTTCCTGTCTGAGAAATTACTGTATTAACAGCAAGTGAATGGGAAAAGTAGATTTCTGATTGTGTATCATTTTATGGCACTGACTTATGATTTTATATATCGGGCGATTCAGTAAAAGCGTGCAAAAAATTGAACAGGAAATAGGGTAATCTATGCTCTACTGAACATTTTGAGATAGGAAACTTGGAGTCTGCGAAGCCAGATTAAGGTAGTACTGCTCTAACGTAGCCTACTATACGTAGCTTTTCCGTATAACTAAATGTTTTTCACTAGACTATGTGGTGGCAGTCCGTTGCTTGAGAGAAAGCGTTGGATGGAGTGATACATGCAGCGTAAATGTAAGCAAACCTAATCTCGTACAATTATAGTGTAATAAAAACTTATTTACACACAGGATACTGATCTTGTATTATATCTCTGCCTCTGTGCACCGTCACAATTTAGGACGAGGGGGAAGAGAGATAGCAAACGGCTATCCTAATTTGTCAGAAAAAGTATGAGTATGTATAAAAGCTAAGCTTACACTCAGACAAGGAGGGGCCAGAGCATTAGAATGAAGGCAAACATATATATTTTGTTTTGCTTTTTAGAACTCTGATGCTCACGATCAGGATAAGTAAGTCTGCCATATTTCTTTCGAAGAAAAATTGGGACACATTAATAAGTCTCGTTGTTACTTTGTAATGAATTAAAAATAGGCAAAATAGGCAGATTTTTAGAACTCTGATGCTCACGATCAAGATAAGTAAGTCTGCCATATTTCTTTCGAAGAAAAATTGGGACACATTAAAAAGTCTCGTTGTTACTTTGTAATGAATTAAAAATAGGCAAAATATTTATGTTTAATACTTATCGTGATTTTCAAGAAAACTAAGGTATATGTTAATTTAAATTCACCACTAAAATTTAAACACACTTCAGTCTTGATAACACTTTTATTTCATTTCAGTGAATATACATGCAGAAACGCATTACAATTACACTTAGTTTCACTGGAAAGCATTTTTTCTTTCAGGAAGATATCATCTTAAAGTAACGTTATCATACATTTCTAATGGAGGAAATTTTCTAATTATATTTCAAAGTTAGAGCATTACCAATACTTTTTCTGGAGTGTTGCGCTTCCCTTTTTTCCATTATTAATTCCTTTAACTAAATAATCTCTCAGTTTCGGCGTTCGAGCAAGGCAAACAAAATATGAAATCAATGAGCATGGAAAGATTTGAACAACAGACATTTTGATCTTTCAGAGTTTTGAGAACAAGTAGCCATTTCTCAACGAACCCAGATCTGTCTCTCTAGATCAGGCATGTCAAAGGGAGCCATTGATGAGGGGCATTGATTCAAAACGTGTTTTCTCCATGAAGCATTTTTTTTAGGAAACGGTATTTTTTAAATAACTTGAAGCTGCAACAAAAATAATAAAATAGCTTATGGATTATGGAAAGAAACTAATATCTAATTTATACACTGTGTTTCAAAAATACGGGGCATATTTTCAGGTATGTATTTCCCACATGTAGACAATCAAAATAGTTCATTACAACATGTGTCCGGAAATGCTTCATTTCCGAGTTATGGCCTTCACAACATTGAAATTCAGCGGAACGTTTTTCTTTCCGCAGGTCGTTGTCATTACAGAAGATGTTCAAAATGTCCACCTCCTGCTTGAATACAGACCTCACATCGATGTCTCATTGGCCTGCGAACACGATCCCAAACCCCAGGAGTATTGCGTATGTCCTCAGAACATGCCACAATTCGATTCCGAAGGGATTCCAACAGTCTCCAGACAGTCGTATGAGGAACATTGACTTGCAACGCTACCCTTCGTGTGCTGATAGAAGGAGTCATGTTCACAGCCTCCAGAATCTCCTCCTGTACTTCTGGAGTTGTAGATCTTGGTCGTCCCCTTCCCAAACCAGGAGAGTTAAATTTTCCATACTCGCACAGACGGTAATGGAGACGTACAAATGTCTTCCGATCTGGACATTGTCGCTGTGGGTACCTCTCCTGGCACAAACGACGAGCCAGCGCAGCATTGCCGTCCGCCTTACCGTACATGAAGTGTATCTCTGCCAGCTCTTGATTTGAATACATGTCGCACAGTCTAACGCCTGCACAACACTGAATGTAACCTTCGCCTCGGAATGAACTGTCAGAGTGCCCTCTTAATGTCTCCTTTGACGGCAACGACCTGCGGAAAGAAAAACGTTCCGGTGAATTTCAATGTTGTGACGGCCATAACTCGGAAATAAAGCATTTCCGGACACATGTTGTAATGAACTATTTTGTTTGTCTACATGTGGGAAATACATACCTGAAATTATGCCCCGTATTTTTGAAACACCCTGTATAACAAAATTAGTGATATCAAAAGTTTACCAGTTTCGGTTAAAATTTGAAAAATATGTTGGAGAAATTACAATTTGATCCAACTAGATGGAGAAATTGCTTTCTGAAACAAAATCGATTGCATAATTTTCATTTTGATCCAAACAGACCACAACACTGGTTGAAGGCAAATGAACAGTTTTAAGCAGTTTTATTTGATATACCTGAACTGAAAAAGCGTTTTTGGACTCCATATCGAAACTTTTCAAAGGTCTTAAAATGTAACAAATAAGCAATGGGCATTACTCTTCTTAAATTTGATTAAGACCTTTCTCTTCATCGAGACAGTCACACTGAAGAGAATCATCCACAGTATCTGAAATTAAATATTCCTCACTTTTCTTTCCTTGAAACAGAATGTTAGCGAATATCTTCTAATATCCATCCAATTATGACCAAGTCATTTTTTCAGCAATTCTCTTACAGTGTAATGTAATAATATAAGTTAAGAAAAAACTAACACTAGAATTATGCAACTGTATTTTTTCCAAATCTAATATTAAATTTATAATATTTAGGTTTATCCCTAAAGAACATAACAGAATATAAATGATAACTTGAATATTATTCATATCGCTAAAGAACGATAACAGAATATAAATGGTTACTTGAATATTATTTATATCACTAAAAACGATAACAAAATAAATGATAACTTGAATATTAGGCTATTTATATCGCTAAAAACGATAGCAGAATACAAATGATAACTTCAATATTACTTATATCGTTAAAGAATGATAAAATAAAATGATGACTTAAACAAGGCTCGAACTCACAACCTTCGAATCATTAAGCGAATTAAGCAAGCATTGTACCGCTACTCTACGAGACGCAGATATCGAATGTCTCCATAGTTCTGAAACTGATTCTACAAGCGCGAGCATCGTGTAACATTACCGTGATCCGAAGTGGGCTTAGAAAATATTCGCTGTTCACGAGTGCGGTCACTCTTTTTTCACAGCTGTACTGCCTGATAATACATAGATGTATCAGCCAGAACTACCTCAGTCAGAGGTACAAGTATGTATATGGGTTGGAATAAACGTAGGCGGAAACAGTTTTAAATGTACTGCAATTGAATCGAATTTTTGTAAAACACATGTCAGCAACAACTGGTTTTGAGATAACAGGAAAAACTTCGTAAAAGGTTATTTGAAATTAAATACAAATTAAATAAATTGTACATACTTATAAAATGTGTAGGGAATGCATATTCTACAATAAACACGTGTCTAACAAGCTGTCTTGGAAAACTAATAGCTTTCTTGTGCTGCTGACAAGTGCAGTTAAAAGAAAAAGCAATTATTACTACAGCACGACAATTTTAAATGCTTAATGTATTGCGTTTAGTCTCACATTATACATCATTTTCAGCATCTACATCATCTTTAATAACAAAATAGTTAACATCATATTAATGATTATACTCCTCTTACATGTGCAGTTTCTCCAAACATTGAATTTTACCCTATATTACCATAGGATTAGGTTTAGCACTGACACGTGTACCTACTTAATACACAAACACGTACATAGATCAACACTCAAGGAACAAGCTGGTCCCAATAAGTCAATTTTAACCAAAATCTGACATGTGTTGTTTTATAACAAATCGATTCACTTATGTTAAACTACACAGAACCATACTTATTACTAGGGAGCGTATTCTTATGAAAATATATATTTTTTGTACGAACGTAGGTGAGTCTGAGTTAGTTCAAAATTCTGGATAGGCCTTCCTGAGTATTTAAGCCAAATTTAATTTCACATAAAAACACACAGGGCATTTTTTATATTTTTTACAGTTAAATAAATATTTGAAAATATTTAATCATAAATACATAATTCGGACTCTTTCCATACGGTATATTTTTTCTATCACCACACCACAAATTTATTAATATTTATATGGACTTACTTTCAGAATATTAAAGATCAAGTTCCCGCCATGTTTCCTTCAGTGTAAAAAATTGCAATTAATACCGCTACTAAATTATTTACTACCTAACAAAATGTGAGTATAAACAGAGTGGAAGTGAAATAGCCTTGCAGATTTTCAGAGCGAATAGCTCATGTTGTATGTAATAAAATCTATCATATCATATTGGTGGAAAGTTCATAGCTTTTTCAAAAAAAAATGTTCTTTATCCAAATGTTTAACAATCTCTTATTCGGTAACTATTGCGAGTACGATTGTGATTTTTGTTCATATCGATAGGAAATCTAATAAATAATAATTTATTCTTCCGCTGTATTTCAATACCATGCACGGTTTTCGTGTTACATTTAATTTTAAAAACCTCTAATTTCAAGCCATTGCACAATGCGAGCAAGTGGCAACGTCTTGGCAGAGAGCAGCTCATCTACCGATACTCACCGAGTTCGTTGACCTCTTACATCTGTATCACGAGTAGAGCTTGCTAGCGACGATGTTTCCGGACTGCTGTAACTTCAAACTTAACTTTTTAATTAACCGTGCATTTAATCACAAAACGTAGGGGAGAGTTCGGTAGTATCGGACATCGGGTAATATCGGACAGTGATGTTTCTTTCATCCACCACCAGATGGTAGTACCAAAGTGACATGGTTACGTTTCTGTATGAGACATCTGAACTCTGCTACTACTATCTGGTGGTAGATGAAGAAACATCACTGTACTACCATCTGGTGGTAGATGATAGAAACATCACTGTCCGATATTACCCGACGTCCGATACTACCCAATTATCCCCTAACATACGTAGATTTTCTATTTATGTACGTGTACCCTATCGTCCTTTTCAATCTTCAAGGTTATTTCAGTTTCATCCTGAATATGTGTGTGTGGAGACAGAGAGAGAGAGACAGAGAGAGAGAGAGTTGTTTTTGCTAGCTGTGAGATGTGACACCTCTGTCAGTTGTGATTAGCTTGCGTAGCATGAAGCAATAAGTGAAGATGAAACTCTCATAAACGTTCGAAGTCCTAAGGTGAAGTTCGCGGCTTTACCATTATGTGAGTTCAGTAACGTATTTACCACCAATGAGATGTTATTTTGCCAACCGTGGTAAACCAGTAAATGTAAAAGTCGATCCACGTTCTCAAATAGCAGGCTGAAAACACTGTGTGATGGTAAATCATCTTCTTCAAATGAACGCCAATCAAAGTGTTCCCAATACTATTTAGATTTGTGAAAATTATTTACTGTAGCTGATATCTCACTTAAGAAATTACAAGGAAGTTAATAGGGTGCTAACTAAATAAATTGATATAAATCTTCCTGTTGAATCGACGTTAAGACAGGACTTTCTCCCAAAATACTACGAAGAAACTCTACAAAAAGTAAGTTGCATCAGTTTGTAAAAAAAATGCTGAGTAGCCTATTGCCGAAACCACCGATTGTAGTGCTAGGAAAAGTAGGAAAATAGGAAACGTTGTTTTCGTTGTGTTGAAAATTGATGAAAATTATTCGTTTTTGCTAATATGTAAAGAACTATTTGCAGCAAATCATATTACATTTGCTAGGCTACGGTCAAAGGATGTGAAATATAAAAGTTATTGTTGATCCTTAAGGGGATCCACTGAAAATTATGAAAATTAAAAAAATAAATAAATTGCATTCGCTATTTCACTTCTTTAGAATGTATATTTTCATACTCCAAATAATTTAGTTCAATTCTGATTAAAAAATGTTCACTTTTTTTTAATTAAGGCTGAGAGGAGGCGTGGCATTTAAAGAGCTGTAAAAATTATTTTTCCATCAAAGAATTCTTTTTTTACAAATTTCTGATTACAAATATAGTAACTTTTTGTTCTAAATTTGGCATTTGGCTCCCTGAAATTACTAGATGAATGTAGCGGAGTTTTAGTTTCAAATCCATTTTTCCGTAAGTTTATTATTATTGATTCAATACCAACTTTTTTACGCCAAATATTTAATCAATCTGGATGAAATTTTTAATACAAGTATTTATGAGCTATCTGTATGTTTCTATGCATTTATTTTGTGAGAAATGTTGCTAGTTTTTTATTAATATATTTTTAATGAATTATAGAAAAAATAACACTTTTTTAATTTAAAAGAATCGAAAGTCAGTAAATGAGATATTTCATAAAATGAATGCATATAAATATTTCTCTATATCTTGTGAATGTAACCAAAAATGAAGTTTAAAAATTGAGATCTTCTACTAAATTTTGGATTTGAAAATATTTATAAAAAGAATAGATAAAATGAAAAGCCAGAAACATTTGGGGGTTGAAAATTTGGATTTTGTTAGTCCTTTACATAGTAAACGTGCTCTCAAAATTTGGATAAAAATGATTAGGAAGAAAGTTGTAATTATTAGTGGAGTGTCCCCTTAAAAACGGTACCGCATAGACCTATATGAAACAGCAGCTGAAGATCTTTCAGTAAGCTTTCAAAAAATAATATATTTCACATGCGGGGTTCATGCTCTACACAGGTTACGTAAAAAATATCGGAATTCTGTTTCTCAACGTGAATAGTCTTACTGTGAAATGGGAAAAAGTGTTCGTTAAAGCAACTTCAAGAATATTAATCTCTTTAAAAGGAAAATCCTGAAGTTTCTCTTCCTCCTCTGCTCGTAGCAACACACTGGGGTACACATGGCTAAATGCCGTAGCATACTATGCCCAACATTTTTTAAAATGTTGCGTTTTTTATAAATAAATTGGATTAGAGATGATGCGTCATCGACTGAGATACTTCAAGATTTACTGAAATACGATTGTTTAAAAAATGATTTGGTATTCCTATCCTCAATATTAAGCCTTTCGTGTGGCAATAAAAAAACTAGAAACCTCATTTGCAAAATGGTTAGGGAGTTGCAGGTCGTTGAAGAAAAACTGAACTCAGTGTTAGGTTCAAAAGTACAAGTGCTAAATAACAAATTTTAAGTCTTAAAAAAAAGGGGGGATATGAAAAATATGTACAATAATCGAATTTTGGAGGATACAACTGTAAGTGAAATTGACGGTGTGAGTGTTTGTGACCTCGTGCTTTTTAAATATGCAAGACTGGCTTCCTGTGACGTGCAACGAATATGTTCACACTAGCCATGTATAATGCATTGTTGAGAGGCAATCGACATGCATTTAAATTGGAGAATTTAGAGATGACACTTCTTGAACACTGCAACTCTAACGAAACTACCAGCAAGTAGTGTTTTGTTGTTACTGGTGAGTACAAGTTACCTTTCTTTATATAAAAAGAGATACTTTGGTCAATTTTAGCTAAATATGTTTAATGTTTGGCTAATAGTTTTGTATTTTTACAGCTTTAAATAATGTACATTTATTAGCACATAAAACTCCGCTCTCTAGCTATAACAATGTTAAAAGACAATCGACGTGCATTTAATTAAATCAGCAACTAATGTTTTTTCTGTTATTGATGAGTATAAGTTATTACATTACCTTTCTTTTACAAAAGAATTGCTTATATCAAATTTTGACTAATTATTTTTCATGTTTTGATAAATATTTTTTTTTGTCTTTTTACAACATAAAAATAAAAAAATTAAATTTTTAAGCAATAAAATCCTATCCTTACTTACTACACATTACTGTACACTGATATGCAGTCGAATAGTACAGAGAAGTGGCAACATAGGTTTTTCATTACTGAAATACTCACAAAGATCCCTGTAGAGAACTTTATTATACAAGCAGAACAACCTATCATTTCTAATTCCAGAGCTTAGAGACGTAACAATTTTAACATGATATCGTGTACAAGGACAAGATCATGTATGCATGTTTGAGGTTGGGAGACAGTAAGGTTCCACTATAGTTGCCTGTGAAATAAGCAAATACAATGGTAAAGTAAATCCATGTGTGAGAATTAAAGTTTGAAAGAATATTAAAAATATAAAGTATAGTAAATCCTATGTACATGAATTTAAGTGAAATATTTTAAATTAATTTACTTAATAAATTTTCACTTATATTTATATAAAATATAAAGTACAGAAGACCTTATGTGCCTTAATATTTAGATGAAAATTAATTAATTAATTCAAAAACATTTATTAGAAATTGGGCTATTAAGTAAAGTAAATACGGTTTGGTGCCAATTAATCCAGGGAATTTTCGCCCAGGTGCACATTCATCCTCGGAAGACTCGTCCATTATCCCTGGCACGCTAAGTATACCTCTTCATAGAACATCTCGTTATTCATCATCTTTTACAGTATTCACCTCGCAACAATGGAATTCCCTGTCACAAAGTATTAGGGGCTGCAAGACAATAAACACTTTTAAAAACAGCTTAAAAGATAACCTTCTTAGCATTTCACTCCAATCCTACTGATTTAAACTATCACTGACTACATTGTTACTCCTTTCTTTAGACATGCATCCTGTTAGTGCTGTATTTTCAAAATTGTCTCATAATAATCTTTTCTATTATCCATCTTTATTTGAAATATATTAACATTCTGTGTATTTTAGCTTAATTCTGCTACATAGTTTGTATTTCAGTGTTTAATTAATAGTTCATAGTATTTTGTTGCTGTATACATATAACTCTTATCTAAATCAAATTGTTGAATTCTTTGTAAGTTCATACATATGTATGTATACTTTTTGCTGGTTGAGTGGAAGAGAAGGCCTTACGGCCTTAACTCTGCCAGCTAAAATAAATTATTATTATTATTATTATTATTATTATTATTATTATTATTATTATTATTATTATTATTATTAATTTGCCCAAAATTATTAATCCAAAAGAAAGTTCAACCAAAGAAAATTGCTCCAAAAGTATAATTTTATTGTTTTATGTATTAGATTTATGTACTGCATTTTTAATTTCGTGGTTCTGTCAAACATCGTAATTTACATTGCCATTTTATGACCACAAGCATGCAGATATCCAATAATATTACCATCATCTTTGTAATCATCACACCGGGATACAATGTTCTCCAGGCTAACATTCAGGTTCTGGTACTTCCTTTATTGCGGTTCTCTGATTCGACGTCCAACATCTAACTCTCGGGCCATAGTGTCAACATCTGATTGTTCCTTCTATATGTGGTGTATTACCTTGAATAATGATGGATCCTTTATAGCTACAATGCTTGCGAAGCTGGTGTGCCAGGCTTCGGTGATATTATTCGTTGTTTCTAGCTGCTTGAAACTGGTTCCATAACACTGGCTGGTATCGAGCTTCAACTGCAGGACGACGACCTCTTGCTCAAACACCAATATAATATGTCTCTGAAAGTATTTAGCAAAATCTGCCATTTGTCTGGGATAGTCTGAAACAAAGCATCAAAAATTGCGAAACTACAGGCACGAAGGCCAAACTAAGTAGCTCACCGAATTTTTTTCTTATTGCATTATCATCCTCATCGTTGCATGCAGCCTGAAGCTCCATTTCTTGGATTTTTCTCCAAGCACTTTGTTTTAGATGGGAAAAACAAAGGCGAATTCTGACACAAGGAAGTACACTCTCAATGCTCGGATAATACTCATTTCAAAGTCAAATATTATTACAGATGGTTCTGGTCTATCCCATCCATAGTTGGAGCACTGTATACAAAATAGGCATATTACCTTACCATGGATATGGATATGAGAATATTGTTGGGTGAATGTTCCTAGGGTGAGGGTAAGAATGGAATATGTTGGGCGAATTATCTTTGGATTAATATTCTTGGATGAATTTTCTTAGGTGAAATATTTTGGGTGAATTGTCCCTTGTGTGAAATATTCATGGATAAATGGCCGGGCCCCGTAAATACTAGTAAATTAATGTTTCAATAGAAATTAACCAATTAATTTAAAAGCAGGGAGAAATTACAACTAAAGAAAATTGATATGCACGTGGAGACTTGAACCCTCGAACTTTCGACTTAAAGACCAACATTTTGCCCATAGCCTACCAGTGACAACAATGAATTAAACTCTTTATATGAAATAGTGCAGCCTGAATAAATGTTTAGTGAATGCATTTGGAATCCCCTGATGACTGCTGAATGCAAATATTGAAATCATATTTCATTTCTTGGAATATTTCACCATAAAATATGTTGAATCACACTTATATTACAAAGGTAATTATTTATTGTTGGTTTTCAAACCTTACGTCTCGAATTTATGGGCCCTGTATTTCTTCTTTCCTTCTCAGAGGGAATTAGTACAGTGCGTTCGCTTCCCCCTGCGGCCGGGCGATGAACGGCAAGCACGTGGAGCAGCAATAATATAGCCTACCAACGTGCTGCCACCCGTGCTAAAGAATCACTCAAGAGCTGTCCATCATTTTGCAGTCAGCTGACAAAATTGCGTTCTATTTCAACAATCAGTTTGCTTTACTGAAGATCTTTAAAAAAACACGTCGCTAACTATGCTCCGCGCTTGCTGGCCGGCCGCAGGGGGAAGCGAACGCACTGTGTGTATGTATGTATGTATGTATGTATGTATGTACACTGCAAGTGGGCAAGCACCCGGTGGCAGTGGTATATACAATATAAACAATACACAATAAAATGATAAGCAATACACAATAAAATTTACAATACACAATACAATTTTACAATACATATACAATTTTATACACAATACAATAAGAATACACAATACAATTTAACACAATAATGATAAAACATAAATAAAATACCTAATTTTACAATACAACCTACATAATTATGTATAGGCCCTACATAACTTTCAATAGTCTTTCACTTTACTCCCATCTCATTCCCTGTAGTGGCACTATGACGCATTTCACTGACACTTTAGCACACATTTCACTGACACTGTGTAACACATTTCACTGACACTATAGAACACATTTCATTGACGCTATAAATTATCACTCATCGGAACTGTTCACTGCACTGTAAACCCATAACTTCACTGACTCACCTCGCTTCACTGATACAACAGTTCAAATAAGTCAAATAATTACATCCTTATGCATACTTATAAACAGAACTACATTTAAACTAAACATTTCCAGTCTAAGGCCCTCTTACACGCTAGTTTTAAATAATTTACAATTCAAACCAAGGAAGTAACTCGTCAGGCTAGATAAATACATGTCACCTTAAAAAATTAAATGTTAAATGTCACCTTAATTTTAATTTGCACTTTATACACAACTTTTTAAGTTATTCTTGAATCTCCTTAAGGAAGGACAGCCCTCAAAGACCGCTGCAGGTAGGTCATTCCAATCATTTATAGTTCTATTTAAAAATGAGAATTTACTTACATCCGTTTTCTGTTTCCTTCATTTGATTTTAAAATCATGATCGTTCCTACCATAGTACGTTGGCTTTTCTACCCGAGCCGTTATGTCTACCCATGCTTTCTGACCTAGATGTGCTCTATAAAATGATGTTATTCTAGTTTTCCTACGTCTGTTTTCCAAAGTTTCCCATTTAAGTTCTTTTATCGTATCGTTTCCATCTTCTCTTTCACCTTTAACAAATTTAGCTGACCTATACTGGATTCTTTCTAAGGAATTTATCTGATATATTCTATAGGGATCCCAACATGTAGTTCCGTATTCCATTAACGGTTGCACTAAGTTAGATATGCTATTTCCCTCGATTTGGGGCTAGCCTTTCTCAAGATTCTCATAACAAAGTGAAGTGCCCTCCATGCTTTACCCGTAACATTATCAACATGCTCTCCCCAAGAAAGTTTGGAGTTTAAATACACTCCTAGGTATTTACAACATTGTTCTTGCGGAATTACAACACCACTGAATTCGTAATTAAGACTAGTTTCCTCTCGGGTTTTACAAAATGTTATAGATTTACTTTTAGAACCATTTATTTTCATCCTATGCATTAACGCCCAGTTATAAATTTTATTCAATTCTGTTTGAATAGCATCTACATCTGAATTATTTCTAATCTTTCTATAGATAATGCAGTCGTCTGCAGATAGCCTCACATTTGATGTAATATTCTGGCATAGGTCATTTACGTATATTATAAAGAGTAATGGACCCAGAACGCTGCCCTGTAGCACCCCTGAACTTATATTTCCAATTTCCGATATTTCATGACCTACTCTAACTCTCTGGGTTCTACCTTTTAAGAATTCTTGGATCCATAGCACCACTCTTTTATCTATTCCTAGCCTACTTAACTTATCTATTAATATGTCATGTGGCACCAAATCAAATGCTTTCGAAAAATCAATCACAACTGCATCGATTCTTCCGCCTCCATCTATCTCTTCAGCTAGATCCTGAACCAGCGACGTAATTTGACTATCACATGAGAAGCCTTCCCTAAAACCTTGCTGGCGGTTGTAAAATCATTCTTTCGCATTTAGAACATGACGAATATAATCCGATATCAAATGCTCCATGACTTTACATACGACAGATGTAAGGCTAATCGGTCTGTAGTTTCCGACATCTAATTTATTTCCACCTTTATGTATGTGTACCACTATAGCTGATTTCCAGTCACATGGAATACTGTAGTTGCATTGTTTATGGAAAAATGAAATATACGCGTTAAGTATGGAATTATGGCCTCGGAACCTAATTTAAGAATCTCTGTAGCAATACTATCTGGTCCTCTAGACTTCCGATTTTTTAATTTCGTTATTCTCTCTCTAACCCCTTTGGAAGTTATTTTGAAAGTCGAATTTGGTTCACATTCACGGTCTGTGACACAACCACTCCTATCAGCGGGATTATTATTATTATTATTATTATTATTATTATTATTATTGAAAACCGAAATGAAATAGGAATTTAATAAGTCGGCCTTTTCTTTGTTATCAGTTATACTTTCTCCGTTCTGATTTCGTAAAAGCACTACTCCTTCATTTTTTCCTTTTCTCCTTCGTACATAATTATAAAACTGTCTCCAATTGTTACTTTCATCTTCTTTTAAAATGGTTTTTAGAAAATTTTCCTGAGCTAACCTTTTTTCACACTCAAGTTTCTTAATTAATTCGACATATTTTTCCCAATGCTCATGGCTTCGTTTACGTTTGCTAAATGCGCGCCTTGTCTTTTTCTTTAAGTAGCGAATATAATTAGTGCAATATTCTGGGTCCGGATTTTTCTTAATTATTTTAGAAGGTACACATTTTACTAATGCCTCGAAAATTATACTCTTAAATTTATGGCACACATTTTCCATATTTCCTTCAGTCCTGAGAAAGTCATCATGCTTTTGTCGTAGAAACGTTTGTAATTCATGGACATCGGTTTTGTTGAAATTCCAGACAGACACTGGACTTGACCTCGGATTTACTGTGTTTTCCCAGAAGATTTCTAATAAGTCGCTATTGTGATCACTTATTTTATGAAGTCTTTCAGAGTTGACAAAGAGAGAGACAGGTCTTAGTAGGTAAACATCTAAGAGGGCATTGTCACGCGTCGGACCATTTACTACCTGCGTGAAATCTTTACGCCAGATCAATTCATTAACAAGGGTCTGTGCATCCGAATGAAATCCCGTTCCAGTTAATTTTCGGGAGGTTTAGATCCCCAGCAATTACTACGTTTCGGTCTTCTGATACTGTATTAAGATATTCATTTAGTTTGTGCAAAGTTAAATTGTTTAATTCACTGGGTGGTCTGTAACATGCTATTACATCTAAGGTTTCCCGCCCATTTCTTATCTGAACATTCAATATTTCAACTTCCTCATGTATCCACAGAAGATTGCTACGTATTTCTATCTTAGTACAAACGAAAACTCCCCCTCCCTTTTCACTTCTATCCTTTCTGAAGACTCTATATAATCCGACCTAAAAATTTCGGAGTCATTTATGTCTTCCCTAAGCCATGATTCCGTCCCAATTATTACATCTGGATTATAAACATCGACCAAGTTCCAAAACGGAATAAGTTTATTTCTAATACTTCGGCAATTAACCTGCAGAAGTCTTAGTAAGCCTGTAGATTCCATGCCTACAATTACTTGTACAACTTGGAGCCGCATATCAAATCTTTGCGTAAAATTAATAATATAGTTTAATGTTTAAATTTAAAATGCATCCTCATGTCAGATATTAACTTTTCGTATTGTTGTTTCCGCCACACAGACGTCACGTCACATCACTTGCTAGGGAATCAGCATGACCGAGTCGTCTGCTCGGGGAATATAGTGCTTTAGATCCTTGGAATGTGTGATCAGAGACGCGCTGAAATAAGATTATTTTGTTGTAAGTAAGCGATAAGCAAAATGATTACAAAACATTGATAGTAAAGATATGTTTAAAATAAACAAAAGCTTTCTTATGATGGAACGAAGATGCTTGTTTAAAAAGTATTCATTGTTTATTATGTCTATTAATGTAAATAATTACCTCTTATTGAGATTATGGCTGATGTTTACAGATACGGAAATAAAATTTCGATCTACGCTTGATGACGCATACGGCGCGAGGTGCACACTACATTCCCTGTCCGTGTAATACTGGAACGGAACTTCGTCATGAAATCAATACGCCACGCAGACGACGAAGTTTGTGTCTCGTCATAATAGCTCAGTTGTTTGCGTCGTCAGAGCAACGTGCATAAGATCATGGGTTTGGTCCCCATGAACGACGAATTATTTTGTCTTAAATTGTTTCGGACAACTGTGACAGATGTTTCAGTTGGTTTTTTACTTTATATGGAATAAATTATTTCTCATTTCCCATGGCATTGTATTTGGTTTGACCTCACAAAAACGAGCAGTATAAAAATATATCGGAAGATCCATTTTGTTTCCCAATGAAAAAATAAATAAAGTTGATCATAATAAAGAAAAAATTCTGGAGGATCTAATACTTCGTCCAATAGCCATCTGCTTCTATTATAGCTCTGATTCGGCGAGGCATGAAATCAACGAGACTGCGGAACAAGGGTTCTCGATCCCTGACGAGGTCTTCCCACGTTTCGAGAACTTAACTAACAGGTCATCCTGATTTCGAGGGGACTGATTTTTAATTTATCGCGCCTCCTCTCAGTTGATCATTTCGATCTCGGGCCTCCCAGTAAACCAGACACGAACGTTTCTTGCTGTATGCGTAGCGAAGTGATTCTGTTTAAACAATAATGTTCCTTCGGGATAACGTTCCCGAGCAGATGGGAGGAACACGTTCTCCAAAATTTGTTCCCCTAATCAGAGCGGCCAAAGATGCTTCCTATGACACCTGCCCCGTCCCGAGATATCCAGGCCCAGGATAATAACACAGTCTAGTATATCGATGGCTGAGAACCAGACTGTTCTAAGTCCAACTTTTTAGAAGTAAGAAATCTGTGTTTCATTGTGTTCCAGTTCTTGTCTGCATATATGAATCGAACAAAGTTGTAAATATTCTTCTCCATAAGGTTGATATGAAGCTATTCCAAATTGTTTTATGAAGCTTTGAATGTCAGGAGCTTAAAATAGCTCTTCTGAAAAAAAAAAATATAGTAAAATGGACTTGGAACAGTCTGGTTCTGGGCCATCGATATATAGTCACGAAGCTCAATACGTAGTAAATATGCATCCATAGATAGTTGCTAATCACTAGGATCGCTACTATCGCCTCATTACAGACAATGCGAAATAGTTCCTGCACAGTCTATTGTTCCTAGTACCACCATAAACTCAAGAGCTTCGTGACTGTATAATACTAGACTGTGATAATACGCTAATGCGTCCCGACCTGCAACGTCGGTTCACATGTTGTGAGTCAGACCTCGAATCTATCTCTCGATAAACTCCGACAGGTCCATCTTAATCGGACGTAATGTTGATCTCGACAGAGAAAATAACTCTCGCCCAATCGAAACCATTATCTAGACCGGTTACAAAAGCGAGACGGTCTATAGCATATTCTCATGTCATTTTTAGTCTCTGCCCGGTAGCGTTTACGAACAGCCTGGAAAAGAATTGAGCAGAGAGGACGGGATCCGCATAAACTGCTATGCGCAAAGCTTCGTCTTGTTCCCTCGTACAAATACGCGGACGTCCAGAACCAGGACGTCTCCTGACCTCCCCATGATTTCGAAAGCGGTGAGCCAACCCCCGAGCCGTAGAACAAGGAATTCTCAGTCTACAGCCCCCTCTGGGGCTGAAAAGCTAATTTTGATCAGAGCAATCAGCTGAAGTCTCAGTCCTCTGCGGTCCGCCATGTTAATTTTTTTTATTTATAGCCATATCTTTTATACAAAGTACTGAGTTTTATTTTCATATACTGAGAATTTTTTTTATTGTCAATTATTAACAAATTGTTACGTCCTTTTCTTCTCAGTTTCCTTTCAGCTTCTATTAGTAACTTTTATAGTCCAGCTATTGTTGAATTGTTATCACTAACAGTTTAGTGTAAGTATCCCATAATTATCCATGTTAGTGCGAATTTATTGCTTTGAGTGGACATTTCCAGTTGAAGTACCATCCTTCGAACGTCGTTCGGGTTGTCCGTGTGAGAGGGCTTTACGTTTTCGACACAACCAAGACCATACCACAGGTCGGTATGTTGTTAATCGGTGGTGAAGAGTATCAAAACTGCCACAGTGTTGACATAGAGGTGAGTGCGGGATGTTATGGTGGTACTTTTTTGCTTCTGTGGGAACAATATCATTAACTACTTTATACTCGACCATGCCGAAATGTAGTAATTATACACCTGGTAGCAGTCCTTTAATGCATGTCATTAAAGTACACCTACTCATTAAGTACAGGTGTTCAGCCAATGACAAGTCAGCTTTGTACCGTTATAAAACCGCAAGTATCGATTATTCTCAGATATGTAATCGAAAGAGAATTAGCGAAAAGTCACGGAGGCTGGAAATCCAATACTGTCGCAGAAGGTTATGTTCTGTTACTATAATAATTAGAGTTAATTGTAAATAATATTCAAATAAATTGAATTTGTCATCTCGTTTTTCAATTCTAAATCAATTTTCAGGTTGTACCAGAGTAATTTTCATCTTATTCTGTGCCAAAGTCAATGAAATTCGGCCTCGGAAAAAATCAATACTTTCGCGGCTGCGCATATCTCACAATTCAGGTCAGTTCGCACATAATCATAATTTTGAATACTTTCAAGTTAGAAATATGGTCGAGCATAAAAAGTCGTATGAAACTTGCCTATAATGGTAATTAAGACGCTCGTATGAAAATTATGAAACTAGCTTGCGCTCGTTTCATAAGCAATCATACTTGCGTCTTAATTACTACCATTATAGGCTCGTTGCATAATGGACTACAGTATTATATGCACTTGTTTTGCATTCAGTTGTAATATTTGGTAGTGTGAAGATCGTTCACATTCTCTTCCAATTCATGTTCGGATATGTTTTCATTATAGAGGGAACAGTTTGTTTAACAGCTAATAATGACGTATATATTTCCTTTGTCGTCATAGACTCAGGATCGTTGAGAAGCCGTTCTAGTATTTTATTGCGGCACATTTTTATCCTTCGGAATATGGGACGTTGCAAAGTAAAATCTATTAATTCAAATGTAATGGAATTTTTATATTTAATTTTTCTTTGCAGTAATGTTTTAATGAGTAAAGCTTTGCTTTTATTATTAACTGCAATCAGAACGCATCCACCTTGTTTTGTTTGTTATCACAGTTGAGATTCAGCAATTTTATAATTATGCCCTGTTCACAGTTAATGAGGCGTGGCTTCACCACACACATCGACATATGAAGGGTTCAGAACCATAGTGGGCCAAGCGCCATTTATTAAAAACGGAGAAAGCAAGGGTTAAAGTTAAGTGAATACCATAGTTTGATGAAGGTTGACATATCATGTAGTTGCTATATGTTTCCATTGAATTATGGTAATAACTTCATTTTAACCCCTGTTTTCTATGGTTTTTGTAAATGGCGCTTGGCCCACTATGGTCCTGAACCCTTCATATAGAAACTACTATTAATCAGAACCCACGCTTAAACAAGATTGATAACAGCACAGGTTAAGAACAGTTCAATTCAGTATTGCTTTACCTGTATTAGAGGAAGATATATTTTCCCTACTAATAACAAAATTGCACAATTAAACTAATGATTAAAAGTCGTTCAGTAAACGAACACAAATAATTGTCATTATGACATTCCTTTTCAAGCGTTCCGATAGCCCCGAGCACCGTGCTTGGTCGCTGAAAACAAGACTCCGTGTTCGGATCACGATGTCGACTTTTTTTAAAATTCATAATGTCGGTCAATTTTAATTTACTATCGTTCTATTTTACTGCAATGCTTATAAATACCCATTTACTCTTTACTCTTTACTCTTAACTTAATATTATATCATTTTAACATGTATAGCGTAGTCTGTGTAGCGCTCGCCTTCTGTGCTCGAGGTTGCGGGTTCGATCCCGTCCCAGATCAACGGCATTTAAGCGTCAGTAGATTTACTTGCATTTAAAAGAACTCCTGCGGGACAAAATTCCAGCACACCGGCAACGCTGATGTAACTTCGGCAGTTGCGAGCTTCGTTAAATAAACCATATTTATTTAGGCCTATACATAATTTTAATCTCATCATTTCAAATGCCTTTCGGATTGCAACAAGAATCGAAGAAAAATTTATATTTCAATTGCTGACAAAGCGATGCCGTGTGGACTTGGAGAACTGAGCATGCGCAGTGTGTTGTAAGCGAAACTTGTACAATACGGGAGCTCCAAATTTTATTTCCGTATTGGTACATCTATGGTCAGGCAATACATCTCACTTGACGATATGTATCAGAGGAAGAAGAATTGTTTGTATATGTCTTAAGTCTGATTAGTGAAATACGAGATACTAGTCAGCGATGTAGCTATGCTATGGAGGGGAAAAGAAATTGGCGCTCTGCTCCATTATCCCTTGACTTAGTTGCCTCATGAGTGATTGTTTATTGGTGTCACTTATGAGGTTCAAACCTGTATTCAGGCAATTGACTAAACAAAAACAATGAAAACAGTTATATTGAAATAACTAGACTGCGAATCTTTAGGAAAAAACTATTTTTCTATTGATAGGTAACGTATAGCTTTGGGATTTAATATTTACATATTGTCGTGCGCCGGCCTCCTCCTGACGTCCCTCTGCTGATGACTGTTGTCAAAGGTGTAGAGAGGGGAAACGGGAGTGACGTGACAAGGGGAACGGAAGTGTGTGGGGAAGGGTGATGTTACGGTATAGGGGCTGTGCTTCGATCTGCTTTGACGTTCTCCTGCTGACTGTGGTCCCAGGTGATGAGAGGGGAAACGGGAGTGAAGGACAGGTGGTGACGAACTTCGTGGTAGGAAGAAAATACGTTGATAAAAATACAGTTGTTTATTTGAAATAATCAGTGTCCTCCTGGTTGTGGGTAGGGGTAACGGGAGTGCCTGGGGAGAGGGGGAGACGTGACAAAAGGGCAGGTAGGATCAAGTGGACGGGATTGAAACGTCCGTGTTGGAAAGGCGAGGGGTAGGGCCGAGGCTGAGCCTTCTGCCTTTTTTTTTTTTTTTTTTTTGACTTGGTCATTCCCCCTTCAGTTCTCCCTTTCTGGGGAGAAGTATGTCTTAGTGGAGGGCCGACGTCTGGGATCCGGCCTCTGGTATGCGGGCAGAGCGACCACCTCGAACAGTGGATGGTCCGGCGTCGGTGGGGCAGCCGTGTCGGTGGTCGGGGAATGGTCTCCACCGGGACGAGTCGCCACTCCAAACGCCGCCGACAGGTCCTCCTCTTCCTCGGAGTTGGGAGGAGTAGGGACATGGGTTGGGGCAGAGGCGAGGGTGGGGGCGGCGTCTCTGGAGAGTGAGTTACGAGGGGCGTCAGGTACTCTGGAAAATATCCGGTAGGGGGCGTCCCCGGGGGTTGGTCGCCTTTCCACACCCGCAGCCGTCGGCGGAGGGTCGCTTTTCCCGGCTTGTGGTCCCCCGTCGGCGATGCGTGTTGTTTCTCCCTCGACGTTTCTTCTTGTGGGCAGAAGCTTCTGTGGAGGGTGTCATAGATTGAAGGTAGAGGTTTAGAATTTATAGAGCCTGGGATTTAGGTTGAAGCTAGCCTGAAAGCGTGCTGTTGTCAAGACTGGAGAGGGGATGACGGGAGTGCCTGGGGAGAAACGAAGACAAGACGAGGGGGAGAAAGTAGCGGGGGGCTAGTATGACAACAAGGGGGAGTGGCAGTGGGTTAGACGGGAAGATAGCGTAGAAAAGGGGGGAGAGAGGAAACGGGCGTCAGGTACTCTGGAAAATATCCGGGAGGGGGCGTCCCCGGGGGTTGGTCGCCTTTCCACACCCGCAAACCGTCGGCGGGAGGGTCGCTTTTCTCGGCTTGTGGTCCCCCGTCGGCGATGCGTAAGAGAACTGAGAGGAAGCAGGGGTCGGGGGAGGTTCTCGCCTATCGAAGCTCTGCCCCCAAAGGGTCCGCTATTCGACAACCGACGAGAGATGGAGGGGTTACTCTTTGCTAACGAGCTCCGCTGACAAATGGCCGGCGATGGACGTCCACAGAGAGGGCAGTCAAGGGTAGAAAACACAAGATTTTCTAAAAGGGTTAGAGCACGGTGAAATAAAGATAAGGTAATAAAGAGAAAGGGGGAGAGGTAGTTAAGGGGATTGGTATGGAGATAGGCTGGTTAGGGAGGCTGGGTTGGGGGAAACGGAGACAGAGCCGGCGATGCGTTTCTGTTCCGGGTAAGTGTCGGCCGTGAAAAACCAGGTCCGACGAAGTACAGCACGCTGGATGAAATGAAAATGGTGCCTGTGACAGGGAGTGCGTGGTAGCTACCTCCCTAGCCGACAGACAAGTGTCTATATGAATGAATGAATGAATGAATGAATGAATGAATGAATGAATGAATGAATGAGGGGGGAAGTGGGAGGAGAAACTTTAAAGGTACGTGAAAACACGTCCTTGCAAGGGGGGAGTTGGGGCTGTGAAAACTGAATATGTGAGCTCCAAGCCTCTTGGCCACTTGTCTCACCATTTGGCCCACCTTATATACACCTCGGGGTGGGCGCCATTGCTCCCCTTCTTTGGCGTGGGTTTGAGCATTATGACGGTCTGACGTCCGACACCCGCGAAACCTCTGTCTTGTGGCAATCCACGTGCTTGCTTGCACATGTGGCTATCCGACTGCGAGGCGCCAGGATTCTCATCCTCCTCTCTGCACTGTAGCACGGGGTGCCTGCATCCGGCTTTAACATGAGGGGGAAGATGGTTCCTCGGGACCTGCGTTGGCGATTTTCAAGTAAAACTTGAAAACACGAGACCTAAAGAATCCGCACGGGCACGAAAGAAATGACATACACACAACAACATTTATGCTTAAGATAACGTATAGCTTTGGGACTTGGTATTTACACATTTCATTAACAGTTACACTTAAGGGGGGCCTTACTGAGTTGAAAAAGTTTTCTTTTTTTCAACCAATTTTCAGAATATTTTAGTGTTAATTATGGTGATTAAAATAAAGACACCACAAAATTTACAGGGTGCTAGCTCGCACTACAAGCTTACTAAACTAGCCCCGGCTATCGACTGGTTATTTGTAGGGGATTCATATCATACCATATCGCTAACACTGGTTTATGAATACAAAAAAGGTTAGTTCGCTGATCATCCACTGGAAGCCCGCGCTAAGAATGTCAATGGATACGGCCCAAAGTGTTTTGGATACAGAGTTTTCATAGCAAATTTAAAAAAAATATTTGAATAATCTCGAAAAAGTCCTCGGCGTCCTAATTCTTTAGTTATCACTAGAGATCGGAATATTAGTCTCTTATCTTTGGAGTTAAGTGAATACGGTGTTTGTGCAATGAGCCATGGCTTAAAGAAGAGTAGTGACGCATAGTGCTATACGATGAAAATAGATATCCGTATCAAGGAAAGCACACACAAATAAAATAATGATTTCAAGAATATAATTGTGTTGTGCATTGCAAAAATTAAATAAAATGAAATAAAAATAAAATAAAAAACATAGTTTTTGTTGTAGAATAAGGTTCTTATGAAAATATTTGGGGCTAAATTAGATCAAGTTACAGGAGAATGGAGAAAGTTACACAACGCAGAATTGCATGCATTGTATTCTTCATCTGACATAATTAGGAACATTAAATCTAGACGTTTGAGATGGGCAGGGCGTGTAGCACGTATGGGCGAATCCAGAAATGCATACAGGGTGTTAGTTGGGAGATTGGAGGGGAAAAGACCTTTGAGGAGGCCGAGACGTAGATGGGAGGATAATATTAAAATCGATTTCAAGGAGGTGGGATATGATGATAGAGATTGGATTAATCTTGCACAGGATAGGGACCGATGGCGGGCTTATGTGAGGGCAGCAATGAACCTGCGGGTTCCTTAAAAGCCATTTGTAAGTAATTTAGTAAGTCCTTGCTGTACACTTTTAACTTAAAATGTTACTATTTCATAGGCACTACTTTTAATGAAATACTATACATTATTAGTTATTACAATACCCTTTTCTGTAAATTTTTAACTTAAAATACCGGTACTACTATGACACAGATACTCAATGAAATGTTTAAGCCTATATTACAACAATCTTTGCTGTAAAATTTTAACTCATTGTTAATGTTTCATAGGCATTACTCTTAAGGAAATGTTTAAGGCTACATTACGATAATCTTTTTTGTAAAATTTTAATTCAGTGTTAATGTTTCATAGTTATTACTCTTAAGGAAATGTTTAAGCCTGCATTACGATAATCTTTGTTGTAAAATTTTAACTTAGAATACCAGTACAACTGTGACACAGGTACTGCTTTTAATGAAATGTGTAGTGTAAGTCTATATTACAGTAACCTTTGCTGTAAAATGTAACCTAAAAAGCCGGTACTGCTATAGCGCAGGTACTGCAGGTAGATCGTCATAATAACTTCTTTCTATCAATTTCAAATGCTTTACATTTTTTAAAATTACAGTGCTGTTGTAAATACCATCTTTTAGAACAGATTATGTCAGTATTACATAAATTACATAAAATTATGTCGTCACACAGACATACTGTCTTCTGAATGCCTCTACAAACTTCTGTACTTTCGTACTTTCGTACTTGGTTTAGGCATCTTTATTTAGTACTGCATAATATCATAAGTAGAGACTAGAATTCCATGCAAATGCATGTTTTTATAGGAACATAGGACATAGCTCAAACTTAGTAGTTATTCATTTCATTACTTTCCGGTTCCAAATATGTGTACTTTTTCCGTACATATTTGCATATTTTGGCCTTTTTGGGGATGAAAACATGCATAGTGCATATTTAAGCAATCTTTAGCTTAATAATGCATATAATATACATTATATTCAGTTTAAAATCATGTTTTAATGGTTTTGAGTGGACACCTCAGTTTCTCGATTTTTATGTCCCTTATTTAAGATTCAGGAATCAGGAATGAAGAAAAAAATCTAAATAAAAATAAAAATGAAATAAAATGTTAAGATTTTCACAATAAGATGTTACAAGATCGTTTCCTGGACGGAAGTTCATTTTTAAAACATTTTACCGAGGACCATCTATAGCCTACACTGCGTTTCATAAATGGATTTATTACGTTGGATATTTTGAGAATAGTAGATAGGAAATATAGAGGGTTCAAGGAAAATTACGACAAATAATTTAGGTCAAAAGCACCGTCTTTCAGGGAGATTGTAAATTTTCTCCCTTTCCCAGTACTAGTAGCGATTTACATTCTTCTAAAATTGGAATCATTCGCTAAACTGTGTTTGCAATGCGTGAATCTCGTAAGTGGTTAAAGTATTTGTTTATTCTGTTTGCGTGTGTTAGTGTGGTCTAATATACTTCCAATTAAAGACTCCAAAAGTGTACTCTTTGCACAGTGCATTAAAGGAAAGGATTTTTAGATCAAATGGGGATGTCGTATTTTGCGATTATTGCAGTAAAGGGTAAGCAATGCTATTCTGTTTCCGAATATTTTATATGACAGTTGTTCTTTGTAAAAAATTACAAAACTTCTTTAAAATAATTAATTAAATTGCTATGTTCGTTTTTAAGTCGTATCTAGGTAACCATAAGGTCTATTATAATTTCAGATTAAATGTACTAAAAAATTTCAAGTCGACCAGCATGTAGTATCTCCTTCACATACTGCAAGAATGCAAAAAAGGGAATAATTTGCAAATAATTCCATAGATCCCTCAGTTATGTTCGTGGGAAAGTGGGTGTACCGGCGAAAAACTTTTTTTTTTTTTTAATTTTAGTAGGTTATTTTACGACGCTTTATCAACAGCTTAGGTTATTTAGCGTCTGAATGAGATGACGGTGATAATGACGGTGAAATGAGTCCGGGGTCCAACACCGAAAGTTACCCAGCATTTGCTCATATTGAGTTGAGGGAAAACCCCGGAAAAAACCTCAACCAGGTAACTTGCCCCGACCGGGAATCGAACCCGGGCCACCTGGGCGAAAACTAATTGGACAGGATCATAAATGCTAACCCGGACGACGGTTTCTTTTGTTGAGTAAAGGTTATTTGTGGCGAAAACTTGAATGAAGAATTTGACCTGATACTGTCACAAATATGTTCATTCAAGTTTAAACTCATAACTACTTGCGATGTAGAGAGTTCATTCTCTATCTACAAAAACATATTGACTTACAAGCGCAGAAACCAATTTTGGGATTTTATAGTGCATGAAATTCTCGTCTCTAATCATAAGTATTGTTAAATTGAAGTGTACTCTACTTGTTTAGGACCTGTAGGATGACCTTGTAGTTGTTGTTTATTGACATTTCTGGCTTTTCCCCAGAGGCCGATTTAGGGTCTTATACGCGCAGGACGCCCTCTCCAGCCATTGTACATAAATAACCATATAAATATATTTACACATATGAAACTATTTCTGGCATAAGTGCCAGTAGGTGTGTGAGTGCAGTGACTGATTCCTTTTATTTTGTGTAGGCCTAATTTGTTGATTTGCTATATTTGTAGGGGACTAGTTAGTAGTAATATAATATACATATGGTACATATCAGGAATGGTGAACGGGAGAAGAGTTCGGGGTAAAAGATATCACCTGATAGACAACGTTAATGTATTATTATGGGGAGATTAAGAGGAAAGAAATAATTTGGGAAGAATGAAAAGTGCTGGGTTTGCAGTTAAAGACCTGCTCTTCGGCAGAACACTATGTATACATGCATGCATGCATACATACATATTTACGTACATACATATTTTTTATTGAGATTTTAAAGTTTCCCCTTCCGGTGGCAGAAGCGTCTGAATGGTTATGGAGACTTTCATGGGGTAGAGTTATTTTATTGATCTGGCTCTCTGTTGCTGTCCTCTCAGACAATATTCAAATTTCCAACACGTGTTTGCGGTTTTGTTTGTGTGTTTTAGTTTGGTGGTTGGGGCTGGTGGTAATTATAGAGGAGTTTCTCCAGTGTTGTTCTGTTGTTTGTGTTCGGTGGATTTGCGAAGATGTGTTGTGTATATACGCGATTTACTGCCGAATGTGTGTATTTCCTGTTTATGTTGTTAAGATGTGTGAAGAGTGGCTTTGTTTTTGTCGTAGTGTAGACTGTGTTGTTGCTGGTGCGTCTGTGCAGGTGGAAGATTTGGCGGAGAATTCTTCTTTCGCGGGCTTCGAATTTTGATTGGGTCGTTGGAGGGGCTTGTGTGAGGAAAATGGAGGGATGTATGCATAGGGACCCAACCAATGCTTTGTATAGGTGGAGGAGTGTTTCAGTTATACAGCCAGGTCGATTGATGTCACTTTGTGCGCGTTATTTTTTGTGATTGCGAGCAGAATCTGTATTAAAGGGCACGTGCCATATTGTACAAACTTATATTCATTCCAAAGTTGTGGGACTACGAAAACGGGCTTTAGTTATCACTAGGGCTGACACTTTCCGACCCATGGGCATATTTCATACCTACTATAGGCCTATCTTATCATAGCCAGCTCGCGTGGATTGAGGAGAAGTGTGACTACAAGATGATCGTTGACCCGACATGAAGATACAGTCCAACAAATATGAAAGAAAGTATCCTTTACATATAATCTCACATATTCACAAACATACATTAATTTATACAATAAATATACGCCTATATACTATACAATACATTCTACACATTTAATTATTTACAAACATATACAGTACACTTACCCGCACAGTAATTTCTACGTATTTATAAACATATAGGCCTACTAGCCATCTGTTTAAATTTACCGGTGTTGATTCCACGAACTAGCAGAATGCGTCATCCCCCTCCACGAATGCTTTGATCCCCTCAGTGCCCCACGCTCCGTAATCCCCTATATCATCATGTATACGACAGTGGCGACATCAACGCTCAGCGGTCATATAACAATTTATGTTTGAAGTCTAACGAATGAGGAGAATTAAGGGGAGAAATACTGGAACGCCTTGGGGTTCGTGTACTATACTTGACGTGTCACGTGAGATATTTTGCATATTGATCATCACAACGCCAGCGCAACACAACTGACATTTTAATTAGTGTATATTTGCATAATGAATATGCAGACTTATGTTTTGTTTATCGATTTTGTGATGGCAATACGGTAGCTGCTGTTGAATACAGACGACGGACGTTTTCCCAATCGAAGTGTTCCATCTAGCTGTGTGTTTTCCCGTGTTTACCGGATGTTATCTGAAACTGACAAACTACCAAGTGTTTCATTGAGATCGGAAAGAGAACCTGATATGAATTTACAGTGTTGATGGAATCCAAAATAAGGGCAACCTTAGTAATTTGTCTTGTGTAATTATTTTATTTTCTTACTGAGTTTGTGAAATAAACTTTTTGGAACAGTACAGGATGGAGCATTTGCAATAATATATCATATCACAATGTTCTAAAACGTAGAAACAGCTTATAATGCCTCTCTCCATTTAAAAGTTCGCCCATCAATAACTTTCCAACCGTTTCGTTTCAGACATAGCTGAATCAGGTTAAATCGATGTGGATTATTCCAAACTACATTATCCTAAAGTATTTTACATTCCTCCTAAGACATCCTGTATATAGGGTGATTCATAAGTCACTGCACAAACTTCGTGGATATAATATAGAGGTAAAAAAGGGGTAAAATGTTATATAGCACTTTTTCCTGAAATTGGTTTATTTCAGAGTTATGCAGCAGAGTAGAGATCATAAATGCAACACAAACAAAACAAAATTAATTCCTCCCTGAGTTCAACTACACAAAGGGATAACAAATTTAATACAAACAACATAAGTAAATTTACCCCAAAACATGTTCAAAGTGTTATCCAGAAAGGTGAAGACAGTAACGTGCTCGTCGTCGTACTGCTCTTGGAATGTTGCAGACCCCGTTCAATTCATTCCGAACAGTTTCAAACCCATTCTCAGTTCACTGCTGTAGTTCTGCTACGTTCGGAATTTCAGTACCATAAACGAGCACCTTGAGACGGCTCCGAAGTTAGAAGTCCAGGGGGTTAAAGTCTGGTGATCTGGCTGGCCAAGCAACTGCTTCTGCTCGACCTATCCACTTATCGGGATATGCAACATAGAGATGCGCCTTTGCCTCACTACTGAAATATGCAGGGGCAACATCGTGCATAAACCATAAGGTGGTTCGTGTAGCGAGTGGAACATCTTCATGAAGCAGGCCACCCAATTCATGTTTCAAAAACTGTAGGTACACTCGGCCAGTCAGGCGCGATGGTAGAACATGCGGTCCGATTTACTGATTGTCCACCATACTGGTCCATGTTTTTCATACATTTTTCGTCATAATTCTGAAATAAAGCACGTTCAGAAAAAAAGTGCTGTATAATATTTTACTCTTGTTTTTACCTCTACATTACACCCAAGAAATTTGTACAGTGAGTTATGAATTACCTTGTACATAGGCCTACAGGTGCTTCAAAAGTAATGGTAAAAATTTAGGGATGAGAAGTAAAAACGAAGGGAAGCAAAAAAGTTGCAGTAAACATGGGCCCGTAAATTACCCGTTTTCAAGATAATGCCATTTTCTCTTCTGGTTGGGGTCGTCAGTAAAACGAGCGCCTGGATACGGTAAAGCGGCAATGTTCATGATTAGTACGTATGCCGCACTCTACCCTTCTCATTTCCTTCTATGTATGAGACGATATCTAAACAGACGATATGGTGAACGGTGGATAGGTAGAGGACATGTACCTAAATCATCTAGATCCTTTGAATTTTTGTGGATTGGTTTCTGGTTACACAACAGGTATCACCACACCTGAAGAACTGCAGCATTGGATTGTACCGGGACATCATTTTATTCTTACCAATATTTCTAATATTAGCCTGGCTATACCTTTGAATTAACGGTTGAGGTTTGGAAACACTGTTTATTACCTCTTCCACGACCGGAGTTTGATGATATTAGCACAGTCTATTATATACAGTCACGAAGCTTGAATTGTGAGGGTGCTAGGAACAATAGACTGTGCCGGTAATATTTCGCATTGTCTGTAATGAGGCGATATTAGCGACCCTAGTGGTTAGCAGCTATCTATGGATGCATATTTACTACGTATTGAGCTTCGTGACTGTATATAGTAGACTATGATACTAGCGTAAAATAAATACAAATCACTTTAGTAGGTATAGGAGGGAAGAAAAGTAGTACATATATTTACATGAACTAGGAAATATTATGATTCTGATTTTTATCATTTTCGTTCGGTTTTTATTTACTCAAAATATAGTACAGTATTAACAATTAGTGTTTTTAATTCACTAATTAAACTATCCAGGCGGAAGTACTCATTATGCAATGTATAGTATACTGTGTACAACACATTAGCATATATTATGGAGAGGGGATTTAAATTGAAAAATAATGAAAATCTGGATATTTAAACAAATTGTTGAAAATGGTGATCGTTCATTTCGATACAGGCCTCAATTCTTATGTGCATATTATCGAAGTCATTTTTAAGCATATCTTCGGAAATTGAATGCATTGTTTCTTGAATGTAACTCTTTAATTCTTCTGTTATAGGATGTTTAGCAAACACAACTGTTTTTACAGTAACCCCAAAAGAAATAATGCAAAGCACTCAAACCAGGCGACATGGGGAGCCATAATCCTGCTCACGTTGTAATAGTTCTCTACCTACTCTATAACAGAGTACCTTACGTACTATACGTACATTCAATCTTCACTTCTGCCCGATCCGCATTTTACTGACTGACCTTTGCAGCGACAACAAAATGAAACTTCAACGTGCTCATAATTTGTGTGTACGTTTTGTAAGCAATGTTCGTAAATATGATCATATTACCCCATCCCTGGAAGCAATAGGTTGGCTTAAACTAGATAAGAAAAGAAATTTACATTCACTTCTCTTTCTCTTCGAAATCTTGAACTCTTCTATTCCTTCGTACCTGTCGTCTCGCTTCACTTACCTTTCTTCCCACCACAATCTGAACACACGCTCTCGCCATGAAACAATACTAACAATACCATCCCATCGCACCTCCTCATACTCATCCTCTTTCACAATAGCCCTGCCAAGACTCTGGAATTCGTTACCTGCTAGCATCAGGGACTGTCGAAATAAAATTCAATTCAAACGCAAACTTACTAGGCACTTGGTCAGTAATTGAGACTCGTTCAGACATGGTTTCTTGTAAATAGTTCTTTTAATCTACCACAAAATATCTCAATATCCGGTAATTTCATCACTATAGAATTTTGTTATTGTAGGTTTAATTTGTAATTTAGTAAATACAAAAATATTCTTTGTTCTTAGCTTCTATGATAAAATGTCTAGCTTTCATTAATCAGGTATTCTTGTCGTACTTTAATTTTTATTGTAATTGTAATTGTAAATTTAATATTAATTGTAATCTTATTGTTCATGTTATAGTTGTAATCCCCTGGTAGAGGGGCAGAGAAGGCCTGACGGCCTTATCTCTACCAGGTTAAATAAATAAATCTAATCTAATCTAATCTAATCTAATCTAATCTAATCTAATCTAATCTAATCTAATCTAATAAATTTACTCAGACATGCTATCTATTGTCCGTCCAAGTGGTTATGTCTCAGGATCTTAGAAAAGGGGGGAAATCACGTAACAGTTACTTAACGAGGCTTTTTTTATTTAAATTATTTTAAACATTTTTGTATAATATTACGTACTCACTAGCCTTTACAGAGGGGCCAGCAGAAATGGGTGGGGAAAACCGGGATGCGATGTAACCAAACGACGTAACAGTACCTGTGCGAAAATACCTATGACTCAATAAATTAATTCTCTTTCTTCATTGGAAATTGCGACCATATTTCTGGAACGTACTATACTCACTCACTCAGTACTGTTTACTATGACCATACGATTCTGACTACATATGTGGTCTTGGTTCTGTGTGGAGGACGGTTGAAAGTTTACTAGTAGAAGGGGTGGGAGTGAAGTACATTTAAAAAGTCAGGTACAATAAAAATTGAACTAAAAATAAAATGATGATCCTGTAGATGCCTTCCAGCAAACGGAAAATGACCCAGGATTGCTCGAGCTCACTCGTGGTTCTTTGGGGGAAGAGTAAATATATACATTCAAATGCATGGCCAGCATTTTGAACACCTGCTGCAAAATTCTTCAGTTAACATGTTCATATTGTACTGTAACTTGTTTACCCCGAAACTTCACTGTTGTTTAGACAAAAATGTTTCTTTTGTTTATATTCAATCACATTTCTGTGGTGTTGAAGCCAAAATTAAGAATTTTACTTTCTCGTGATTCATAAATTAAATAAAATTGTGGCTGCTTTTGTTGGAATTAGTACTTAGTATTCAGCGGAACCCAACCAGCACAAAAAATGTTACTATCACTTAAATGGTTAATTTGTAGACACATGTTTACCGGAATTTTTTTGCTTCTCTTCGTTTTTACTTCTCATGCCTAATTATTTACCATCACTTTTGAAACCAGGTGGCCATAATTAAAGAGGAAGTGTTTGAGGGGCCATAAGTAAACAACGGTGAGGCCAAGAAAATTAAGGGGAGTGACGCAGGTCTCATACGGCCTTGCCAATTGGTCTCGTGACGTCTTTGGAAACAGTCTTTAGGCTAAATTTGTTTATGCAATGCTATGCTTGCGTGATCGTGCTTTCCTCGTAGTTTTATTATAAAAATAACAGCAAGGTCTACATCCTAACGTTCTCTTCGAATCTTCTAACATACAATCATAGGAAGTTAATGGTGAAAAAAAACAAAATATCTACGAGTCAAACTGTTAATTATTACGAGAATAAATACAATAATAATACTGAAATATATTAATCAAATTTCAGCTATAGGTCTCTCCTTTGGTGCAAGAGGTATCACATCAAAATGTTTTATGAATGGCGGGGAAAATATAAATTTTAAGAACTCTTTAGTGACAGAGATAGTGACAAGTAAAATCAGGTGTATCCATGGTGATGCTAAGAAATCACTTATGTGAAAACATACACTGTTATTAATTAAGAAAATGATATATTTATATTTATTACAATGTTTTGTGTTATAGGTTACATGCATCAGATAAATACAATAAATATTAGTAACATATAATGCTAGTAACACTTAAAATAACAATAAAATGAAACAAATATCATACAAATATTTTTACTTTATTTTTAAACTTAAGAATGTGTAAATTACTTAGGTCTGGATTATTTTTCAATACTGAATTGTATAATCTTGGTCTATAATTCCTACTGTGTCTTAATCCAGCAGTAGTGTGGTATTTAGGTTTTGCCAAAAGAGTTGGGATATTTCTTCTGGTGTTATGTATATGTTTGTCGGTTATAAAATGCATTTTTGTGAAAATAAATTATTAATATATGATTATATATTTGTTTAACTTTTATTTATTTATTATTTTTATTTATTTTTATTTATTTATTTTATTTATTTATTTAACCTGGTAGAGATAAGGCCATCAGGCCTTCTCTTCCCCTCTACCTCTACGTTTACTACTTTAAATTCAATATAAATAAATCGTGTCGGATAATCAAGTGGTTCATGCAGACAAATTTTGATAATACGTTTTTGTAGTAATATTAATGGAGTTAGGATAGTCTTTGTCATTCCACCCCATCCTATTATTCCGTATTGAATGACTGATTGAAACAAGACTAGATAAACAACACGAAGAACATAGATATCCATATATGCACTAAGGATTACAAAGTTGTGAATTGTTTTCTGTAACCTTTTACATAAATGTTACATGTTTATTCTATCTTAAGTGTTGATCTATGGCAACACCTAAGTATTTTACTTGCGTTAATTCTGTCAAGGTAGAGCAATTGCAATCAATCAAGTTTATGTTACTGCAATTGTGTATTTTTAAATTTGTATCCTTATCGAGTTTGAATTTTCTCAGACGTACAAGTCGGTAATGTAAAAGGAATTGCAGTTGTTTTTTGAAATGTTCAATGTGAGCAAATTTTCATCTAATCATTTCTTAATTATATTTATACCTCTATTAGCATTTAGGTAGGCATCATTCCAATTCGACCCACTAAAATTACGGCTTTATCATCGGTATATGCGAATATACTTCCAGATGTGTTTCCTATATCAATATTTATCAAGTCATTGATGTATATTAAAAATAATAGAGGGCCTAAAACCGTACCATGTGGCACACCTATATTTATATTACGAATTTCATTGAGTTGGTCATTCAATTTCGTTAATTTGGATCTGTTGCTTAAGTGTGACTCAAATAAATTTAAGGGAATTCCTTTAATACCATAGGAATAAAGTTTAGAAGTAAGTATATTATGGTCTACAGTATCGAAGGCCTTTTGAATAATCTAGAAAAACTCCTAAACATATTTACCTGAGTCTAATTGTTTAATAATCTTTGAAGTTACGTTCATAATAGCGTCGTCCGTACTCATGTTATTTCGGAAACCAAACTGCTTTTGACTTAATAGACTGTTTTTTCTAAGAAATTAATTAGCCTGCTTTTAATACATTTTTCTAAGAGTTTAGAGAGACCTGTGAAGAGTGAGATGGGTCTGTAGTTATTGAGATTGTTTCTGCCACCAGATTTGTATATAGGTATTACTACAGCATATTTTAGATCAGTTGGAAATACACCTTGTGATAGGCACAAACTAAAGACATGGGTTAGTGGTTTCGATATAGGTTCAATAATTATTTTGAGTGTTTTAGTAGTGATACCATCAATACCCGAAGGCACATTTTCTTTTAAAGTTTAGCAATAGTTATAATTTACATCCTAAGTGTTTATATGTTACAATGCAAAAATTTCCCCAGTAAATACAATGGTCAAACTCGTAGAAACTATGGAACCCGGTGCAATGAACATGTTTCTGACTTTACATACAATAGACGAAAATCAAAATTTGCAACATATTTAATAGAACGCGGCCATGAATTAACTAATATAAAAGACACACTACAAGTCATTCAGCCTATGAATGACAACCCACGCATACATATCGCCGAAGAATTTAATATTACTCTGGCATTAAATAATGGTATATCTCTCTTGAATGAGCAACTTCCCAAGGCACATAGTCCGCTTTATAATCTAAATTCACATCACACACGTTATCCCCAGCATACCAATACGCTTCCTTCTCCCTCTACTTTTCAATTTGATGTTACTTAAATACTATGTAAACGTAACATTTGCTAACATTTGTTGCTGGTCCTTCTACAACATCAGATATATTCTTCTCCCGCATCATCTCCGTAAGTATATTTTTCTTCGTAGTCTCGCCCTTTACGACTCTAATTTTGCATTACATGACTTTTCCAAATTTATAAAACAATTTCCAACTTTAATCTTCCCCAACATAGTAATTTTTACGTATTTATTTCAGACCACAAGACCTCACACGTTACGAACGTTATGTCTTCTTTCTCTACGCATGAAGCTGTATATCAATCTCCATTCGTTACACCATCAATTTATACCAGCACACTGAACTACATAATATCTTGTAAATGCAGCCTTTATGTTACTTCTGTTATATAAATTTTACTTACACGGATTTTTAATGACTACTCGTCCTTAGACGCTGCTATATACTACCTCTCTACACAGCTCTATTTTATATAGATGATAATGATTAGTCATATTTTAACTAATTTTATTCTTTCGCATAGGTCCGCCAAATTATCTCCGTGGTAGCGTGTCTGCCTCCAGACTAACCGGCCCGGGTTCGATTCTCGGCGGGGTCAAATTTTCTTGTAAAATTTCTAACTTGGGACTAGGACAGATGGCGGTGCACAACTTCTAATCACTAAATTGTACACCAATATGCCTGGGTTAAATCCCAAATCTCTCCGCATTGCATATGAAGGGAAGGCATATGTCACTGTTGATAGTGATTCGTCCGTCAGATGGGGACGTTAAGCCTGGCGGCCCCCTTGATGCTATTCGTTAGGAGTAGGCTACGTGCCGGCACCGGGTTTCCCCTTCTTTCTTCCTCAACTTCATCATCATCCTCACCCATTCCCTACACCCTACACTTACACGAACACTTAATATACACTCACCCTAGTACACGACATAACTCTTCACAGATACACATCATGCATAACGTGACACACCGAAGTGGTGAGCAATTTGAAAATGAGTCATAGTCCTGCCATCTATCCGCAGTATGCGGAACCTGAATCACGCAAAGTGAAGTGAGTAGGCATTAGACACACACACACACACATCCTTTCATATAGTTTTTATTGCCGTTATTTTAACCTTCTAACTCGTTCTACCTATTTGTAATTTCATATGTACTATTATAATCTGTTATAGATTAAGATCTACTTCATATTTAAGACCTATATCTTCACTGTTTGTTATAATTTAAGTTGTCTGTATGTCTATTAATGATCTGATGATGGTTCAGTTGAACCGAAAACATTTATCTATCATGTAAAAAAAAGCATATGTGTGTTTATCACATTGTTATTTGATACGTCTGACGGTCTTAACAATAAAAACCTTGATAATTAGCCTAACCTGACCTTGTTATACACATTTTATTTTAATTTATTATATTTGATATTCCATTGATAACGTTTTTGTGGGATTAACGTTATGCATTAAGTCCAGTTGAGGAAAATATGAAATGGAATATGAGTGTCATTCATAGAAAAACAAATTTTAGTTTTCGTCTTGTTTCCATTTATCTTCATCTCATACTACTCACAGCTGTCATTTAGTTCCACTAGCATATCCCTCAATATCGTCTCCTCTTCTGCTAACAACGCCATATCATCAGCAAATCTTATACACTTTATTCTTCTTCCTCTACTATCACCCTTCCCATGTTCTGAAAACGGTTCTTTACTAAATCGCCCAAGTTGATTTTGAACATGGTAATTGATAAAGGGCATCCTTGTCGTACTCCTCTCCGTATTTCACTTCCTTCAGACATTTCTTCTCCTATCCTGACTTTAACTTGTTATTTCATACAAAGATTACTGAAAAATCATCTGTCTTTCCAATCCAAACCAGTTTTCTTCAAGATTTCCATCAGTTTATTCCAATCCAATCTGTCAAACGCTTTTTCTAAGTTCATAAATACTATATACACTTCTTTATTCTTCTTTAGGTATCTTTCGCTGATTGTTCATAGCAGTCCAATTTCATCTCTCATACCTTTTCCCTTCCTGAAGCCAAACTGCTTTTCCTCCAGCTGTCCTTTCATCTTAGAATAAGAACATCGATTCAGTATATGAATAATAATAACAACAACAACAACAATAATAATAATAATAATAATAATGATAATAATAATAATAGTTGGTACTTACCGGAGGTTATGGAGCTTTCGTTATACCTCCTCTAAGGACGCTTGCACCATCTCAAGCAGTGTTTGACAATGTCTAATTTCTCAGGTCCTTATTCTTGTAACACATTATACAAACAACTTTCCAATTCATACATTTCAATCAATCTCTTCGTCTCTTCCACACTCCATTGTTTCTCGGCCGCCATTTCCACTGCTTCTGTCGCGAGAGTTAAATGAAGAAGTTCAACTCTGCTGAATAATTTAGACTATTTAGAGTAACTATAATGAGAGTTGACAGCATATGCGAGTTCTCTGTCGAGGATATTATACGGCGAGAGCAGTTTTCAAGGCCGCTCTATTTAGATTCTCTATTTACATATTAGAGTCAACGAGAAACCTACTCTCAAAACCATTTACACAGTGATACCTATAATCCGTACATCTCTTCTCTAAACTCTCGCCGTGTAAACGTAGCATTAGACCTAGAGAATGAGTTACTAAAGGATACAATAAATTATTATTGGTAACTTCGTCATTTCCTTGAGGGGGAAACGAGTAACACGAAAGAGATAATGACTCCAGCAAAAAGTTGCCTGATTTCGCCAGAACATTACCTAGCAGTGAATAAGCAGTAGGTATCAGAATCAAGAAAGGAATAGGCGTGGCTTGTTGGATCAACCGGGCTTGTTTTCACTTAACGGTGAAGTCAGCTGGAAAGAGACGCTCGGGGAGCAGTACACGGCAAGGTATTTCACGCATACAGGATTTATAGAATCAGCTGTTGGAGAGCAAATAATAATAATAATAATAATAATAATAATAATAATAATAATAATAATAATAATAATAATAATAATAATAATAATAATAATAATAATAATAATAATTTGTATTTTTCTCATTTCTCTACGGCATTCATTTTAATTTGGTCACAGAGAGCACTACGCTACTGTATGCTCTGTAAGCTTTGTGTGACTTGTACGCATTTATTGCTATGTTCGCTATATACAGTGGCCACACGGGAAGTTTCAGTATGTTTTTAAGAAACTGTTCAGCCTTGTACGCAGTGTTGGTAGATAGTGTGTCCTGGGAAAGTAATGATGGTTCTGACTAGTGTCGTGCATTACAGGCGCTATGTTCGGTTCAAGTTTGTCGAGTATGGCGAAGTTCGATATTCGCCGATGTTCGCTCTGCAGAAGGAGGCCTGTCGTGTTTGTTCCACCTTGTTATAAAAATATTCGGTATCGTCCACTCCCATCTCCTCCTGTTTTAATCTCTTAAGAATTTTAGCACAGATCTTGCTATTGGTTTTGCATTGAGCTAAAGTTTTATCTGTTTATATTATATTTTATGTTATAATTATTAGAAAAATAAATGCATATAATAATGATAATAATAATAATAATAATAATAATAATAATTATTATTATTATTATTATTATTATTATTATTATTATTATTATTATTATTATTAAGCCTCGGAATGGGACTGATTCTCTGGCACGAACACAGCAAAGGAATAAGGTTTTGAGATTTGGTACTTGGAGTGTTACGAGTCTATATAGAACAGGAGGGGTAACATTAGTAGCAAAAGAACTAGCTAGATATAAGAATAGACTTTGTGGGAGTACAGGAGGTTAGGTTAGATGGGAATGGCATAACACAAATAGGAGATTACTTGTTGTATTATGAGGAAGGAAACGATAATCACCAATTAGGAACAGGATTCTTTATCCATAAAAGAATAAAATCAGCAGTAAAAAAAGGTCGAATTTATCAGTGATAGGTTATCGCATTTAGTACTTAAGGGTAGACGGTGCGATATCGTAGTTATAAATCCTCACGCCTCTACAGAAGAGAAAGACGACCACATGTTCTGGTTCCGGTCCTCTTTCAGGGTTTGTCCCACAAGCATGTATACTTCCTAACTTCTTAAATCAACTGCTTATATTAACAATATGTACAGCCAGTGCAATTCGCGGGTGTTCGTGTAAAGGGGGTTAAGTCGATTTGGCTAAACTGGAAAAGTACATTTTTGAACTATCCACAATTACTTTTCTCTTGTGTTAAAGGGGTTAAGTCATTCTTCCTTCTATGATGCAGTTACAGTGCTCCATATTTTGTGACAAAGGGGTTTTGTTCAGTACCAAAGGAGAGAAGTTTACAAACCTTGCAATTTTACTTAACCCCCTTTACACGAGCACCCGCGAATTTATAGTTGGAAAATGCAAGCAAGCCGTAGCATGTTCCCTCCCCTACGGGCCAAACACACAGAGCATGGACCTTGCGTGTCAACATTCTCCAATTATCCATCCTCCTGACTTCACCTACCTATTCAAATGAAAATAATTAGGGAAAAAAGTTGTGAAGGTGATTGTTTCAATTTTAATGCAAGTTTTGCATATAGCGTGACAGAAACCTCTACAATAGGTTGTACGAAAAAGGGCTAAAAATTTTTATTTACTTATTTATTTGTTTGTTTATTCGTTTGTTTGTTCGTTCGTTCGTTTGTTCGTTCGTTCGTTTGTTCGTTTGTGTGTTTGTGTGTTTGTTTGTTTATTTGTTTGTTTGTTTATTTATTTATTTATTCGTTTGTTTGTTCGTTTGTTTATTCGTTCGTTCGTTCGTTTGTTTGTTTGTTTTGGAAATTCAAAGTTGGGTAGGAAAAAAAAGTTGTATTACGTCCCAATACTTAAGCACAAAAAATTTCAATTTTCTAATAACATTTTTATCCGAAGTGCAATGGCCTTGAATTTTTTAGAATTTTTGTAAAAGTATCCCATTTACTAAATAATTATTTGACAGCTATCCGCGTGACATAGATTATAACCAGAAGTTGCTGTGGCTCATTTAATACCGTAAGAATAGATAATGGTCATTATTACCATCCTCCAATATATAGTGTTGCATGTACGCAACGTGAAATTATTGTCAGTACTTTTATATTATAAATAAAAATCAGTTGTTTTAAATGTAATCCCAGTCTTCATTAAGTTGGTTAACTTGTACTTTGGCATGATTTTTTACTCTTTCCAATCAAAATTTAGATATGGAGGCCAGGAGGAGGGGTGAGAAACCTCCGAAATATTGAAAAGTAATTATAGTATGAAATGGTTAAAAATGAAGTTATGGATTCTTTGTTACAAGCTACACCACCACGGGAAGGTGTATGGCCTTCAACAAGATCCATCCCACTCTTCCTACTTTCCACCCACCCACCTACCCACCCACTCACTCACTCACAAATAGCATGTTTAATTACGTAGAATTTCAATAGGCATATGCACCACTGTAAAGACCTCACTAAGAGGGATTTAATTTCTTGAATCACTCCTTCTTTAGATGCCACATTCGTATTAATGTCACCGCAGCCTATAGCTACCAAATCTGAATGATCTATTTTGTTTTCGTTTACTTCACTGAAGATGACACTAGCAACATTGTTAGCTGTTCCTGATCCTATTAAAGCTGTATGAGCGAGATATTTGTTGCCCGGTTCTTCAATTCCAGAATAATACCCTTCCATTTTTCATATCTCTGTGACTTCCTGTCATGGCGGATTGTAGAGTGTGACGCTTGTATCGGCTCGTGAGTTCGCTTACTTTTTCGGAGGTGTTTGTAAGTTGTGTACGCTAGTTTTGTGTCAAATCAGTGTATTTAGCACTTAGTTCCTGCTTGCCTGAAAATGGGAAGGAGAAACCAAAAGCAAGAGGTTCCAGCTGCTGACGATGGTGTTAGGCGCAGTGTACAGGAAGCGTGGAGGGATCCCGCCATGTTGTGTGAACTTGCCAACCTAATAAAGGACTCGGTGCGGGACGCGATAGTGTCGGAGTTAAAGGCCGCACTCGACAGAAACAGTGCTCTTATCGAGAAATTGGAAACGGCCTTAAAAGAAAAGGACGAGAAAATTTCTGTTCTAGAAGCGAAGTTGGAAGAAAAGCACGACTGCTTGGAGCAGTATCAACGCCGTCAGTGTCTGCGTATCTTCGGGGTGATTGTAAGTTGTGTACGCTAGTTTTGTGTCAAATCAGTGTATTTAGCACTCAGTTCCTGCTTGCCTGAAAATGGGAAGGAGAAACCAAAAGCAAGAGGTTCCAGCTGCTGACGATGGTGTTAGGCGCAGTGTACAGGAAGCGTGGAGGGATCCCGCCATGTTGTGTGAACTTGCCAACCTAATAAAGGACTCGGTGCGGGACGCGATAGTGTCGGAGTTAAAGGCCGCACTCGACAGAAACAGTGCTCTTATCGAGAAATTGGAAACGGCCTTAAAAGAAAAGGACGAGAAAATTTCTGTTCTAGAAGCGAAGTTGGAAGAAAAGCACGACTGCTTGGAGCAGTATCAACGCCGTCAGTGTCTGCGTATCTTCGGGGTGCCAGAGTCTGAAGGTGAGGATACTGACGCGATAGCAGTTGATGTCGCAGCCCAAATCGGTGTGGAATTGGAGGTGCACGACATCGACAGGAGCCATCGTGTGGGGAGGAGAGGAGAACGCCCACGACCGGTGATCGTTAAGTTTGTGAGTTACAGGAAAAGAAGGGAAGTCTTCCTGAACAAGAAGAAACTTAAAGGTAAACCAATTACGATTAGAGAAGACTTGACTCAAGCCAGGCACAAACTGTTAAGACAATGTATTGACAAATATGGCGTCACTAGTGTCTGGACAATTGATGGCAACATCTTTGTCAAAACTGGAGAGGTCAAGAGGCAGATTTCTCGTGCGTCTGACATTCACTAGTTCTGTTATGCGACTCGCCTGCACTCACAGATTATTTCTGATTTTATTTACTGTATTTCCTTTGATTTAGTGTCATAATTAATTTAGTATTATTCTAATTGATTTAGTCTAGTGTTATACTTATTTTAACTTATTTACTATAACTTTTACTATATTAACTTTATTAATTTAATAATTAACTTTTTTTCTTCTTATTTCTTTAGCATTTAGCACTGTAATTTTAAGTTATTATTGCTAGGAAATAGTTTAAAAACTTCAACTGCATTTAGATTAGTACCATTGAGAACCAAAAGCAGCATGTTCACCCGACAATCCCTCAGGTCAGTGTACAGAGCCCGGTGTCCTCTATTAACACGAACAATAGCAACTCTACCTGCCCACTGCCCTGTACCGCAGACATACTCAAGGCTGCGCTTTCTTTCTCTCCTTTGTCACTTAATGTTGTTCACATGAATGCACAAAGTCTGTTGTGTCATTTTGACGAATTTTCTTCTATCTTCTCACCTTTAGACATTCACGTTATTCTTATCTCCGAATCTTGGTTACATCCTAATCTTCCTTCCACTCTCGTAAACCTTCCTGGCTATACGCTTTGCCGTAATGACAGAGAGGGCAAGAGAGGCGGAGGGGTGGCTGGTTATATTAGATCCGATTTGCGACCTAAAATTATTCATAATTCTCCAAGCCAGTACTCTGCCAAACCCGAGTTCATGTTCATTGAAATTTGCACCTTATTCACAAAATGTCTAGTGTGTGTCGTATATAAACCCCCACATATATATGACGTAGATGATTTCGAAACCGCCTTACTAAACGTAACGCCGCAATATGAGAACGTTATCATCATGGGTGACTTCAATTCAAACTTACTTGACTCACATTCTAGTACGACTAAAAGACTTCAATCATTCTTTCAGTGCCTTGATATGGTAATTCTACCCCTAGCTCCCACACATCATACGGAAGGTACAGACACATTACTGGACTTGATAATTACTAACAATGCCGACAAAATACTGACGCATGGACAGTTGCCTGCACCAGGACTATCAGGGCATGATATCATTTATCTATCATTTAATCTGCAGTGTCCTAAATCGGCTCCCAAAGTAATTACTTACAGGGATATTAAAAGAATAGATGATATTGCACTGAAAGAAGACGCTGCACAACTTCCATGGCACATGATCTGGACATTACGAACTGTAGACGAGAAAGTAGACTTATTCAATACGTTAATACTTCAACTTTATGACAAACACGCACCATTAAAGACCAAACGTACCAGAAGAAACCCAGCCCCTTGGATGACGACTGAAATACGTAGCCTGATGTCCGAACGCGACTTAGCTTATAGAAAATACACCCGCAACAAAAACGACGAATATTTTAACTCCTATAAACACCTAAGAAATAGAACGACTCAACTAATAAGAAACGCTAAACTGAAATACTCCTACAAACTTATAGAACCCAACACAACCCCTTCCGAATTATGGAAAAATCTGAAGGTTATTGGACTTGGAAGGGCTAGTGAACAAGCAGACATTCCCATCCCACTTGACCGCTTGAACGAACACTTTGTAAAGGACCCGAGCTTGAACGACACAACGAAACAAGACACAGTTTTGCCTGACTCAGTTCCCCCAACTCGAGACAAATTCTATTTTACCGACGTCACTCCCATTGACGTAATGAAAGCCATCCGACGCATCAAGACAAAAGCCCAAGGGCCAGACAACATTAGCATAATACTTATACAGAAATTACAAGACATAGTAATACCTACGATTGCACATATATTCAATAGTTCCTTAATCACTTCAACTTTCCCTAAAATATGGAAGCAAGCTTTCGTTCTTCCTCTTCCAAAAGTCAAAGTTCCCACCGACCCGAACGACTATAGACCAATCAGTATCCTGCCAGCCATTTCAAAAGCACTGGAAAGAATCGTACACAGACAAATTACTAACTACATGAACGAACACAAACTATTCGACGAGTATCAGTCAGGTTTCAGAGCTGGACACAACACAAGCACTGCTCTACTTAAAGTGACCGAAGACATTCGTGAAGCAATCGACTCTAATAAAGTAACAATACTAACACTTCTTGACCTTAGCAAAGCTTTCAACTCTGTAAATTTTGACCTGCTCACCCATAAATTGAGAAATATGTATTTGTCAGAGACTGCTGTGAGTTGGTTCGAATCCTACTTACGGGAAAGACAACAATGTGTTGTATCCGGGAATCGAAGATCCTCCTGGCTTGACATAACATCGGGTATACCACAGGGGTCGGTACTCGGACCATTGTTGTTCACAATATATGTCAATGATATTACATCTCTTGTAAGGCATTGTAACTATCACTTGTATGCTGACGACCTTCAATGCTACATCTCTTCCCGCTTAGACCGAGTAAATGACGCTATAGATAAATTGAACGAAGACATTGACTCGATTGTGACATGGACAAAGAAACTCCGTCTTAAAATCAATCCTGGAAAGACACAAGCAATTATATTAGGACACAAACGGCAAACCGACGCTGTAAAACACCTCGACATTTCCCCTGTTAAAGTAAGTACAGTGCATATCCCTTTCAGTTCTTCAGTAAAAAATCTTGGCATTCACATGGATAATAATCTCAACTGGGACATGCAAATCACAGAAACCTGCAGAAAAGTATATTCTATTATACATGTGCTAAAAAGGATAAATGTTCATCTCCCCTCTTGCTTAAAAAAGTCCCTTGTGCAGACACTTGCATTTCCCTATTTCGACTATGCGGACATTTTACTGACTGACCTCTCCAGCGACAACAAAATGAAACTTCAACGTGCTCATAATTTGTGTGTACGTTTTGTAAGCAATGTTCGTAAATATGATCATATTACCCCATCCCTGGAAGCAATAGGTTGGCTTACACTAGATAAGAAAAGAAATTTACATTCACTTCTCTTTCTCTTCGAAATCTTGAACTCTTCTATTCCTTCGTACCTGTCGTCTCGCTTCACTTACCTTTCTTCCCACCATAATCTGAACACACGCTCTCGTCATGAAACAATACTAACAATACCATCCCATCGCACCTCCTCATACTCATCTTCTTTCACAATAGCCCTGCCAAGACTCTGGAATTCGCTACCTGCTAGCATCAGGGACTGTCGAAATAAAATTGAATTCAAACGAAAACTTACTAGGCACTTGGTCAGTAATTGATTACTTGTAAATAGTTTCTTTAATCTATCACAAAATATTTCAATATTCAGTAATTTCATCACTATACAATTTTGTTATTCTAGATTTAATTTGTAATTCAGTAAATATAAAATATTCTTTGTTTCTCTATGATAAATTATCTAGTTTTAATTATTCAGGTAATCTTTTCGTACTTTGATTTTATTGTAATTGTAAATTTAATACTAACTGTAATATTATTTGTAATTGTAAATGTAAATTTAATACTAATTGTAATTTTATTGTTGATATTGTAGTTGGAATCTCCTGGTAGAAGGGCAGAGAAGGCCTGACGGCCTTATCTCTACCAGGTTAAATAAATAAATACTACTACTAATACTACTACTTCCAGGCATCATAAGCGTTAGGTCGTACTTCCTGTCGAAATATCTGGAAGAAGGCTTCACTACATTTGCCATTTATTTACTTCTTAAAACTTCCGATTTTCAGCAACCTGTCTTTGTATTTTGCTTAGACCTGTCAGTTATTATGTCAGAGATTTTATTTTGACTCAGTATATTCAAGTCCTCTAGATCTTCAGTAGCAATTGAAGCCATGATATGCAAAACGTCTTAACTCCAGTTTTTCTTATTTTGAGAAAATCGATTTTTTATTAATACTGTCTCATGTTGCTACACAGATTAAGAATATTTTTAACAGTGTTTTAGTTTAGAGTAGGTATGGTGCTGGTAAAGTGCCATTTCCATGCTTCACATAGTTTATTTGTAATTAAATTTAAGATATTGTGGAATTGTGTTGTTTTCCAACGCAGTAAATAAAGAGGACTTATACTATTTCTTTTTATATTACTTTAAATTAAAAATAAGAAATTAATAAACTTACTGATACATAATAGGCCTACTTAAAAAAGTATAAATATAATATAACAGATCATTACAAAACTTTCCTTACTCATCATGTGTCCCATACTTCACTTTCACTATCAGTGTTATTTTTTTCACCATTCCCGGTATATATTTATGATACGTTGAAATACAGCTTTAAACTCCACTGGTATGCTTTTTATAAATTTTTAACTGGTATTTCATTCTGGTATGTTGGATGAAGATCAAGATCCTCTTGGCTTGGAACTTTTGTCTTAAAATGGAATGTGTCACTTAAAATATTGCTGGCTATAATAATAATAATAATAATAATAATAATAATAATAATAATAATAATAATAATAATTTAATAATAATTTATATATTTAATCTGGCAGAGCTAAGGCCAGTAGGCCTTCTCATCCGCCCAGCCAGACTCTAATTTTAATTGAATACAATTGGTTACATAGTTATTACAGTAATATTTTGACCGTAAAACAACGTGAAAGTGAATAATGAAAGTAAAAGTAAATAATGAAAGTTGTAGTCGATGCTGTAATAATGTTGTAACTGTATTGGATAATCTAATACGATGTCACAGCCCATTTAATTTTTCTTGTTTCTGCGACTTATAGGTATTGATTTGGGGTCCTTAATTTGACTAAACACACAGCGCTGCAAGCGATAAAATAAAGAAACAAGTAGCTCTGTGCTTTTGCAACACATGCACGCTTCATTGCTGGTATTTAAATGAGCAGAAAAAGAGCATACGTTCCAAATTTGTGTTCTTTTGCTACACACTATTTCTAAAGTCATGCAAAGAAAGGACTTGCGATGTGAAATTTGTTGTTTTTAATATAATTTAGTGCATAGACATGCAAGGAACACGATTCTGTATTCAACTCAATTTGTCCGAAAACTGGACTTGCGCTGTTTTGCATCTCGCTGCTTCAGTTGCTCTGTTCTTCACCTTTACTAATGCTGGGAGGGATTTTAGGGGACAGAGGGGTAAAGTGAAACATTTGAAGTAACTCTCTGTTTGGTGCTGACATATGTAAGCCCACCTACGTATTAGATGAGGAGTTTAGAAAGTATTCCATTTTGTGTAGTTGTGTCGCTGGTTAAAGTGGTGTTTTTTATTGTGCCAGAGCAAGAAGATTTTTTTCTACATTGCTGATGTAAGTTTCTAGCTGTTTGTTTTATTTTTGTATTAATGATATATTAGTGACTCATATCTGTGTTTGTTATATATGTTACTTAACTTACGTATTTTACTTCACTGTGAAAGCTAAAACCACGTTTTATATCAAATCAAGATGGCGATAAAAGATTTTATTTCTTAATGGTGGCTGTCGGGCAAAAGTGGAAGGGACGGAGTGAAACAAGGGGACAAAGTGAAAAGGAAATGAAATAATTTTTTGAAGCTACGGTTTTCTATAAAATATTGCAATTTATCTTAATAAGTAATGGTATATTTTATATCCACAATTCATTTTACGTATTTATGTTTTTTTTTACTTGGTTATGTAGGTTTAAACGACGCTGTATCAACTGCAGGGTTATTTAGCGTCGATGGAATTGGTGATAGCGAGATGAGGCCGAGGATTCGCCATAGATTACCTGACATTCGCCTTACGGTTGGGGAAAGCCTCGGAAAAACTCAACCAGGTAATCAGCTCAAGCGGGAATCGAACGTGCGCCTGAGAGTATCGGAAGGCAAGCACCTTAGCCGACTGAACTACTCCGGTGTCCTAGGAGAAAATGGAATATGTTTTGCACTTTGTTATTTTTAAATTTCTGACTTTAGTTTCACTTCTTGTATTTGTTATTGTTGCTCCAAGATATTTTAAGTTTTCCGCCTCTTCGAAGGATAAATCTTTATATTTTCATTTCGTATATTGGCAAAGGAAGTTTTAATAGAAAAAGGAGCATTTTCTGCGGACCTATAGATATAGGTTTCATTTATATTAAAAATAAATAAAAAATAAAATACAATAACAAAAATAATGATAATGATAATAATAACGTGCATATTTTCGAAATGTTTCATCTCCCCCAAATTTTAAGATCAGGTTTGCTTTTTTACAATATCTTTGCTGGTCTCACATTTTTTAGTTTTACCTTGTAAAGGTAAGAGAAAAAAATGAAGCTATTGTTATTCAAATTTTTATTTACAGAACGCAAACAAACATTTTATTTTTATTCAAAAACTATTTTTTTTAATGCGAACATAATTTTGTTAAGTATACTTAAAGAATATGCTGTAAAAATTTGAGAATCCTAGCATAAAATGTGTGGACTTCTTAGCAACATGAATGCAGAGAAGTGGGCAAAAAAAGTACAGGGAAATGCGTTTTAAAGTTTGTATGCATTTTAAACTTAATGACCGCCGTTTTTTTAAGATGGTGTAATTACGGACACAATTGTCATAGTGTTCTAAAATTTCGTGACAGTGTAAAGTAGGCATCATAGCTTCATTTTCTATACAAAAAAAAAAAACTAAAAATCTGATTTTTTACCAAATACTATCAATTTTTTACCCGTCCACTTCTTTGTGGTGATGAAGTTTAGGAGGCAGAAAACGAAAAGGGAACTTCAAATCCTGGCCCTTTCAGAAGACAACCACAAAGAAACAGGATCTTGTTATTGGAAAAGAAGCGAAATTGCGTTGCGTAGTTGATAATGGAGGCGTCTTAATAAATAGCGATTTAAACAAGTTAACGGCAGATGCGACAGACAGGTGTTGGAATTACCACGGTAAAAAAATTCATCCATCAAGCTCGACAACTATCAGACTCACACTAAAGAACACAAGAATCGAATCGACTACTTTATTCGTGAATTATTGCTCAGAGACCCCCCCCTCATTGTCCAAAGATTACCATTCCTTGTAAACACATGTTACGCGTGAATTTAATTAATTAATTAATTACATTCCCATATTCATATATTTTCATTAATCCTTTTGGAACATGAGGTTTCTTGCCTGGTGTGTCGAATGATCTTATTTCTGTGTCTCTTTCGGTTTAACGTTCTTGAAATCAGACGTGTCGAAAATTCCTGTTACTTCCGCAACTCGTTCTTATATTTTCTGAGTGTTTGTTATGAATGTTTGGGCACACAATTCGACACAATGCATATAGGCTTAAGTCATAAATATTAGCATAATTTTTTGGTTCTGACTATGCAATGTTTTAAATTTTGATTTGACTGTAAAATCATTGCGAACGAAAGTCGCTTGCGACACGCTACAAATTATCCAGTCGAACTGTACTGTGGTCCATTTGTATGTTTCATAACAATGATACTAGCGGAGGAAAGCGTTATCGCCAACTCATTCCTAAAGGACAACAAATGGCTCTGGCACTGTCAGCAAGGTCATTCGCCAGACTCGGTGGTTCCAACTGTACTAGCCAAGACCAATGTTGCCAAGTCAGCGATTTTGTAGCTAAATCTGGTGTTTTAAGGACTATGGTCAGCTACAGAATTTTACCGTCAGCGGCTAGCTATTTATTTGGTTTTTTTTGTGATGCAGAGAGAGATGATATTTTTTAGTTTTTTTTTCTGTAAAGATGTTATAATTTTTATATGTACTTGCGGACAATGTTAGTTAACCATAAACCAGAGTTTAGTAAGGTATTATCACACTTTTTCATTGTGCGAGTATACAATATCAACGTTTTATGTTAACTCGATTTGGTGTAACCACGTCCATTTCATTCCTCATCCATTGTTTTACAAATAGGTATTCCGCATTCGTTAACCTCTTAATCTAATGTATGCGTTGTTTTTGTAAACGAATTGATGTATTTAATCATAAAGAATAAATAGATAATGAACTGAATTATTATTATTTTTCATTTGTGATATATGATATAGGTTATTATTTAATTTATCATTCCGCATTATAGTTTATGTAACACAGATATACATATAACTTAAAACCAGACTCATTGTTAGCAGACACGTCTCCAGCTCAATGTGAAATCAGATTTCGAACCGACTGGTGTGATTGTGAATGTGATTATTTCCGAAGTGTCCAGTATATTCTTGATCTACTTCATTAAATTTTGAAGAAATGTGCCGCATAAAACTACATACGTACAAAAGTTTAGAGATGTGTAAAAAAACAATGTGTTGAAAGATTGGGTAGAATAAGTTACCGGTGATAGTTCGAAAGCTCGGTGTAAGGTGATATTAAATGCAAAATATTCACATTTAATTACCCATGCTGATAATTACACACACAAAAAGATTAGCGAGTGTTTTTCTATTGTTCGACAACATAATATTGCCATTCACAACAAGCTTCTGGGCAGGGGTGAGTGTTATTTCAATTTACAGAGTATTATAAATATTAGAATTTTTTTTAAATTTGAAACCTAAAATTCTCCAGTTCCTAAAACTATATAGGCCTAGTTTGTATTTCAAATTTGGAAATTATGTGTTAAGAAAAATCTGGAGTTTTTTAACTACAATTTAGTGTTTTTTTTAAGCTTGTGCAGCGGTAAATGGAATTCTGAGTTGGCAACACTGGCCAAGACTCATAAGACCAATGCTTTTTTCTTAAGGTGGAATACTCTATACATTCGGGATAGAAATTTACGAAAGTACTTATTAACAGGCTGTCATTTACGACTTAGTCAAAAGTCTTTCGTTTTGTTCTCCTCTCCCCTACGTCTTCTCTTCGGTTGTCTTCTTGATGGCTTTAAATAATAATTTCTAACGAAAATCGTGATCTTTTCTTCTCCGAAAATTCTGACGAGTTGTTAGACATGATGCTGGCATTGATAGAGGGTTGGTCGAAATCTTCGGCCGAAGATTGCTTCTTGCTTTTTTACTCTTCTCGGTGATGCAATTTCTTTGTTGTTGTAACAACGATTTCGGTGATCACCATTCTCCTATATGCTCTTCGGCGTGGCTCAGTCGGTTAAGACGCTTGCTTGCCGGTCTGAAGTTGCGTTCGGGCGCTGGTTCGATCCCAGCTTGGGCTGATTACCTGGTTGGGTTTTTTCCGAGGTTTTCCCCAACCGTAATGTGAATACAAGGTAATCTATGGCGAATCCTCGGCCTCATCTCGCTGTCACCAATCTCATCGACGCTAAATAACCTAGTAGTTAATTCAGCGTCGTTAAATAACCAACTTAAATATATATATATATATATATATATATATATATGCTCTTTGGTGTGTTAAAAAAATTATTTTCATTTCAGAAACATTGTTGTTCTTGTCACAAAGTGAAATATGAGAATTATCTTACAAGTTGCAATATCAAACAATGTCTTGTCATTCACTTTAAATTCTAGAATCTTACTTGTCCTTTCACTTCCCCTATTATGGCCAAATTTTAAAACCTTTCTTATTTTTCTAGTAACTGCTCACCATCATAGATATTAGGCGGAAAGAAACGACGAAAATTGAAGCAATTTTCCAAATATCTTCTAAATTTTTTGCTACCGTATATCAAATCGAATTCTCGGCTGGTTCTTTGCCTCCGCTCCACTTCAGCTGTTGAGATTTTTCGAAATTCCTAAAATTTCTTCTGCTCTCGTACGGGATTTCTTCTTAGTCGATTTAGCCACCTTTTCTTACATTTTATAATGCAAAAGACACAATGACAGTACAGCAAAACACTCTGCTACACTGCAAGGCACTCTCAACACCGTTCTGCTGGCCGAGAGAATTTCATCACTGTATAATCCTCTGAAAACCGCCAACCTAACCCCACAATTCTTACAAATGAAGTAATAGTACCACTTCCGGAACTCTTGTAAGCTATTAGAAGGTAAAACCAGGAATAAATATGAAATCAGGCTTAAGTAAAGTAAAACCTCAAATTTCATCGTTTTCATTTAAATTATTTAAACTTTAAATCAATTGCGCTTCGGTGAAAATTTATTCTACTCGAATAAGTTTTCGTGTGTTTCAAAGAATGATATTTTACAGTTTTTCATCCCTACCCAAAATAAGTATTCGAAAAAAAAATTCGATCCATCCTACTCTCCAATGGTCTATTGCGCTTGCCGTACACAACAACGTTTCGAAAATATAACCATAAACAATGCTGCCATTCCAGCAGTTTTCCCGCTGGATCTGGTTTTTTTCCGTGTTACTTTAGCGGGTAAAATGTATCACTTTTATATTGCTGGTATAAGGAATTAGCGGGGGTTTTTTTAATATTCACAGCGGCAAAATAATCTCATTTGACAGTAATACTATAACAATTTAGAGACTACTTGCACTGTTTTACAGGGGATTTTTAAGAATCGAGTTGACAACACTGGCCGAGAATCGCAACACCAGGGCTGCCATACGTACGACTATTTTGACAAATTGTACGAGATACGACCGCACTCTATGTCGTACGCAATTTTGTACGACTATTTCACTAAAAGGAAAAATTATTTTGGAACTTATAATTTTGGTTTATAATTAAAATAAAATTGATGGTTAATTAGTCCCTTTTAGACAAGTTTTCTTCATTCAGTATGCCCTTGACTAATATGAAAAAAAAAAAAAACAAAAAAAAAAAAAAACATGCATTTAAGGGGGGGGATACTTTGATCTGGTAACTATGCTTGCCATGTAAATCATAATTTGTCATCTTGAGCTCTAGATTTCACTATAGGGCGCGGTTATATCAAAGTAATACAGGTTTAATTTTATTAACTTCCTTGTTTGTTCGGCAAAGGAAGTCTTTTATGAATGAAATAGTACCGCAGTAGCATTAAGAAATCTAAACGCGTCGATATTATAATGGTGTCGGGTTTTAGTCGACTGTAAATGAATTAATTTGATATAATTTTCAGCCGCCGCATTGATTGATAATAAAATATCTGCCGCTGCTCCGGCCAAGATCAAATTTCTGCTGACTTCAAATATAGGCTAACAAAGTTGTTTCTAACCAAGCGTCATCGTGTACGCTTTACGGCTATGACAGTATTGATGATGAAAAAATGGGTGGTGATTTGTTTCAATGCTGAATGTCATTGTAGATGTGAACAATATTCTTAAAATTTGGTAGACATATACAATATATAGGTTATTGTACGATTCTTCATCAACTACGATGGTTATCTGGCGTCAATGACATGAAGGTGATAATGCCAGCGAAATGACTCCAGCGCCGAAAGTTACCCAGCATTTGCTCTTGATGGATTAAAGGAAAATCCCCAAAACAACCTCAACCAGATAATTTGTTTCATCCAGGATTTGAACCCTCGACCGCTCGTTTCACAGTCAGACATATTAATCATTACTACATAGCGGTGGACTAAAATTGTGGTATATATATATACAGTAGCCACCGGCGTGGCTCAGTCGGTTAAGGCGCTTGCCTGCCGGTCTGAAGTTGCGTTCGGGCGCGGGTTCGATCCCCGCTTGGGCTGATTACCTGGTTGGGTTTTTTCCGAGGTTTTCCCCAACTGTAATGTGAATACAAGGTAATCTCTGGCGAATCCTCGGCCTCATCTCGCCAAATATCATCTCGCTATCACCAATCTCATCGACGCTAAATAACCTAGTAGTTGATACAGCGTCGTTAAATAACCAACTAAAATAAAAAAATATATATACAGTAATAGGAAGCTCAGAAATTTACGACAATTTTAAGCTTAAGCACGACAATTTTTATAAGTTGGTACGACGGTTGCGATTCCTTTATCTGGCAACCCTGCGCAACACTTGACCCAGCGAAGATACCGAACTTACCGGAACGTAGTCTATGCAGCTGCATGTGGCCATTCAGGTTGTGAATTAAAAAGAGCTGTAATTTGTCAACGTAACGAACATAACGTAAGTAGCGTATGTAGCGCTCTATGTGTCCTCAGCATAAATCTGTATTTTTAAATGCGTAAAAGTACAATATTTTTACTCATTGCCCATCACATCTAACTTAGGTCATTGAAAATTAATTGCATTCGTAACATAACACTGGTCAACTCATCGGCTAGTAAAAAAATTTTGTCATGCATAAGCAAGGAAACATTTTGTTATATGATTGCGGTATATATACTGTAGATTTGTTAAGAAATTATCTTGTGAAACTGTGGTAGTTGCCGCACATGTTATGTATACTCGTATTATGCAACTTGCGATTGCAGTTTGTGGCTAAGCAGTGCATCATGCCGCGTGCTGTCGTATAGATTTTTTTTTTATTTTATTGGGCTATTTTATGACGGTGTATCAACATTTAGGTTATTTAGGGTCTGAATGATATTAAGGTGATAATGCCGGTGAAATAAGTCCGGGGTCCAGCACCGAAATTTACCCAGCATTTGCACGTATTGGGTTGAAGGAAAACCCCAGAAAAACCTCAACCAGGTAACTTGCCCCGACCGGGATTCGAACCCGGGCCACCTGGTTTCGCGGCCAGACGCGCTGACCGTTAAGGCTCATTCACAATGAAAATTAAACATAACGTAAGTGTTAACTTAAGAATATAAACGTTACGGTAAAATCAAGATCATTCACGATGGGAACATAAACATAACAACAAACATACTTGGTAACCATGGAAACATAACAACGATGCCATTTCCTCAGCGCTCCACGATTGTGTTCTATTTGCAAATCACGTAAACATAAGCATGAAAGTTTGGAGTTCGCAAACTTTCATGTTAACGTCTCACGGTAATGTTTATGTCAATGGTTATGTGAATCATTGTGACTGATCCCATTTAGTAGCCTGGGCGCAAATTTCTGTGTTTATGTTACGGTTATATTTAATTTTCATTGTGAATGGGCCTTTACTCCACAGGTGTGGACTGTCGTATAGATAGGTGAGTTTACACAAGATAGGGATGATGTTGAGTATGTTGATCATGACCACAAAGGAGATAGTGATTACTGATAACTGCTGCTACCGATAAGAAAATGGATGGAATACATACAGTACTTCATTCCAATATTCATTGAACATTTTAATATCAATTAATCATGGAAGTTTCTACATCGAAAAACTAGTTACTTTTAGTGTTCGGTTTATTTGCGTAAGATCCGTCACTCTCTCACAGACAGAGCCACAACAGCGTCCATCTAGACCAGGCCTGCACAAGGTGCCGGCTCACAGTTCATGAGCGGGGACAGGTATTGACTGCGCTCTGTATGAGGGTGGACTGGAAGAAGGGGTGATCTCGTACAAAATGTACACAAAAGGAAGTACTGTTACGAGTGTTTGTGAAATGAATTCCCGTTCAGTGTTTGCAAAACTATCTTGGACTATTATTAATTAATAAAGAAATATTTATTTTACAGAAATAATAGAAATTCTATAGCTACTTAAATGTATAATATCATTTTTTTATATATTTTTATTTATCGTTACATCAAAACGGGGTTTTATGCTGTTGGCAGCTGAAAGGAACAGTAGCCTACTGATCGTAATAAAACATCAGTTACAGATGTTCGATGTCTGCCTTTATTAAAGTTGATTATAGAAAACAGTTGCTCACAAATATAAATGTTGAGCCAAACATAGCAATCATTTTCACAGCCAGCCTGTGTAGTCGTGAATATTATTGCTAATGTTTAGTCTTGTAAAACTCAACCAGGCTAGTAGTATTATCCAAACGTCCTTTAGCCCTTATGTCACATTGAAGATCAATAAGTCGGAGCTGTAAATCGTTAAATGTTATGTTTTATTTAACGACCCTCGCAACTGCCGAGGTTATATGAGCACACTTAAATGCAATCGATCTGGCCCAGAATCGAATCCGGAACCTCGGGCATAGAAGGCCAGCGCTATACCAACTGCGCCAACCAGGCCCACCTGTAACTTATATGACATTGTTTCAACTGGTGTTGAAGGAATTTATTATGACAACTTTAAACTTCTTTTCAATTAAGACAAGACTTTTAGTAGGTTATTTCACGACCGTGCTCTGAATACTGTGCTTTAGGGAACGGACTTAGTTGATATTTTTGTAACCAGAAGGTGAAACACATTAGTAATGCCGCGCTATCTCGTGGACCGGTTGAATACTACGTAATGACATTATTTTAACTAGTTTCTTTTGCAGAAGTTAAATCCAGACGAAAGTAACAGTGTAACAGCGAATAAACTAGTTATTTCGTGTCCAAGTTATTTTTGTAACCGTTACAATTAAGTAACTGTTACAAAGTAACTGCTACGTTATTTTTCGCCCATCCCTAATTACGAGTGTTTATGAAATGAATTCCCGTTCAGTGTTTGCAAAACTATCTTGGAGTATTATTAATTAATAAATACATATTTATTTCACAGAAATAATAGAAATTCTATAGCTACTTAAATGTACAATATCATTTTGTTATATTTTTATTTATCAGTACATCAAAACGAGGTTTTATGCTGTTGGCAGCTGAAAGGAACAGTAGCCTACTGATCGTAACGAAACATCAGTTACAGATGTTCGATGTGGCTTTATTAAAGTTGATTATAGAAAACAGTTACTCACAAATATAAATGTTGAGCCAAACATAGCAATCATTTTCACAGCCAACCTGTGTAGTCGTGGATATTATTGCTAATGTTTTGTCTTATAAAACTCAACCAGGCTAGTAGTATTATTCCAACGATCTTTAGTCCTTAGGTCACATTGAAGATCAGTAAGTTCGAGCTGTAAATCGTTACATGTTAAATGTTATGTTCCGGCCTTTAGTTTCCTCCATATTGTAATGTAGCAGTAGGTAGGCAACGTGAAACAGTTACTGAGAATAGGCCTACACACTGCACTCCACTAGATAACTGAGTGGTCGTTTCCCTCTCCTCTACCTATACCTAGCAAGTCTATGTGATTCTGACGTATCATCCTCTCCGTTTCGGCGGGCGGTAAACACAGCTCTCCCGCTCCGAAGGAGCGCGCGCGCTCGTTGAGCGCTATTTGTGCAGGTATGATATAGACGAAGAGCATTGGCCTTGTCGAAATATCTTCCTAACTGCAGCACGTATTGAATTCGTAAGTAATCTGCATTTGTGATGAAACATTATACTGACAATTTTATCCAGTAATTATGACTTTCAAACTCCATCTACCTGTAGGAGGGGAGCATAAATCAGCAGTTATCAGCACAGTTCACTCTCCCGCTAGCGTCTCTTGCAAGCAAGCACGGTAGTGCATTCATGGCTGCTGGCGGATTAGTAGTATTTTAGTGGCGGCGTTTCGTTCGTGCTAAAAATTACGTACCGTAATTTATTTATGGAATTCAGCAATGATAGATTAATTAAGTACACATTATTCACGTATGCATTTAGATAAGCATACTTTATGTAATTAATAAATAGCTTGGAGATTTTTCCTTCGAAGAGGTGGAAAAATTCAAATATCTTGGAACAACAGTAACAAATATAAATGACACTCGGGAGGAAATTAAACGTGGAATAAATATGGGAAATGCCTGTTATTATTCGGTTGAGAAGCTTTTGTCATCTAGTCTGCTGTCAAAATATCTGAAAGTTAGAATTTATAAAACAGTTATATAACCGGTTGTTCTTTATGGTTGTGAAACTTGGACTCTCACTTTGAGAGAGGAACAGAGATTAAGGGTGTTTGACAATAAGATTCTTAGGAAAATATTTGGGGCTAAGAGGGATGAAGTTACAGGAGAATGGAGAAAGTTACACAACGCAGAGCTGCACGCATTGTATTCTTCACCTGACATAATTACTTACTTACTTACTTACTTACTTACTTACTTACTTACTTACTTACTTACTTACTTACTGGCTTTTAAGGAACCCGGAGGTTCATTGTCGCCCTCACATAAGCCCGCCATCCTGAGCAAGATTAATCCAGTCTCTATCATCATATCCCACCTCCTTCAAATCCATTTTAATATTATCTTCCCATCTACGTCTCGGCCTCCCTAAAGGTCTTTTTCCCTCCGGCCTCCCAACTAACACTCTATATGCATTTCTGGATTCGCCCATACGTGCTACATGCCCTGCCCATCTCAAACGTCTGGAACGTCACCTGACATGATTAGTAACATTAAATCCAGACACTATAGCGTGCACTATAGAGAATGAAGTTAAATTGAAAAATAAAAATAAATTGGATATTTACCACATTTTTTAAAATGGTGGCCGTTCATTTCGATACAGACTTCAGTTCTAATATGCATATTATCGCAATATAGACTATTGCACCAAATTCCAATTACCAGTTTCGTCCTTCGTACCAGTAACTCATGTTGAAATAATTCTGTACCTACTCTATAAAAGAGTACCTTACGTACTGTAAATTCAATCTTCACTTCTCCCCGATCCGAAAAAATAAAATTACTCAGACATGCTATCTACAAAATTGTAAAAATTGTAGAAAATTACTAAATTGTAAAACTAGAAAAATTTGTAAAAATTGTAATTGTAATATTGTAAAATGTTGACATGTTCCACATCTTAAAGCTTCATTGCTCATGTAAGATCTATGGAATAAAATAAATGAATGAATGAATGAACTGTCCGTCCAAGTGGTTATGTCGCAGAGTCGTAGAAAGGGGGAAAATCACGTGACAGTTAATTACTTAATGAGGCCCTTTTATTTATTTATAATAGAAATAAATTGCGCACAATGTGAATTTATCTATACGTCATTTACAAGTTCACTGAGCGCTTTTATTTAAGTTATTTTAAAAAGTTGTATAATATTACGTAGACGTCCAGTTACTAACAGAAATTAATGTTTTCAGAAAAGAGTTAAGACAGCCCAGCCACTAGCCTTTACAGAGAGGCGAATAGAAGCTGGTGGGGGAAACCGGGATGCGACGTAGGCAAATGAACGGCAGTATCTGTGCGAAAATGATTCAATATTGAAAGCTCTTTCGTCACTGGAAAACGCGAACATATTTTTGGAACTTACTGTTTACTGTGACCGTAAGACTACTATGACTATACGCGGCCTTGGTTCTGTGTGGAGGACGGTTGAACTTCATTAGTAGAAGGGGTGGGAGTGAAGTACATTCAAAAACTCAGGTGCAATAAAAATTGAAGTAAAAATAAAATGATGTCCCTGTACAATATTAATCCGGTCCGAGGTTCATAAAGGTACAGTATTAATTCGCTCCGAACCTATGCAGGTATAGACAAGTTTTATATATATGTATGTATATATATATATATATACATACGTATACCAAAGGGACTAGTTATATATAGACTATATCAAACAGACTATTACAATATATATTATGAACTAGCTGTCGTATCAAATCCGACATATTCTCATATTGGTATGATATCGATACTGACATGTTTTGATGTTGGTAGTGATACCGATTCGAACTTGTTTTCATAATTAGGCGGTGTCGTACCAAACTGTCATTTCAGTCACTGGTAGAGATGGGATAAACTGTTCTTTTTAAGAAACAGTTTCGACTGTAACTGTTTCATGAACGAAGCTGTTCCAAAATAACAGTTTCAAAGAAATAGTTGCGTAAGAATGTGTTTACAACATCAATGCCAACTATTCCAATCAAGTGTTCCAACTGTTTCAACCTCTCATATGCTTCAGGAACATATTTCAAAGCCCTTGAATCGTCTTTAAGTCAGCTGTTCAGTGTACTCGTATTATGATAACGAACGTCATTTTTCGTAGTTTACTGTTAAGGGTACAGAAAATAACTACAATTCAAAATAAATTGTTTTTAGTAAAAATAACGCATATAACCATTTAGCAGATGATATTTTTCGCGGTATATTAATAATTAACACTATGTTAGGGCACCATGAACATACGTTAATGGGCGGCTAATCATTAGGAGATTTATTAGAGAATTTGATTCGTACAATTAAATTGCGCGATCCTACAAAGGCTACTGTTGCACGAAGGCCGTATGGAATATGGATAATATTATATCTACTTTTGATTGGAGGTCAAAGATAGCGCTACACGTGGCCTTTGCAGACAACAAAGAAGAGGAAAACTGTTTATAAATTGAACTGTTTATCTCTTGGAAACATGTGGAACGTTGAAGTGATCACTGGAGCAATGTAACACTCTTTGGAACAGTTGGAACAGGTTATAATATCATGAAACTGTTTCGTATCGAAACAGTTTCAATTGTGAAACAGTTTCAAATAAACTGTTCCAGATTTTTTTTACCCATTCTTTAAGTAGGATCTTCACAAAGGTGGCCGAACAAGATGAAAGTATTGTTTGTAGTGGGAAGAGAAGGAAAATGTTGATTTTTTGTTTGCTGTGTCAAGTCACGAATTTACTCATCCCTGCCTTATGACAGTTCCAAGTCTACATAATATGGGAAGAAAATGTTGAGTTCCAACCAGTACTGCTCTATTTTCGATCCGGGACCGAACTAGTACTGTTAACTTAATGACCCTGGACCGAACTAGTATTGTTTACTTCTTGGCTCCGGACCGAACTGGTACATATTTTTGACCATGTGACCGAACTAGTTAACTCCGAGTGAAAGAAGGTGGGTAGATACGTGTTGAGCACAATGGTCAGAAATCACTATTGATGTCATTTTAGTTCAGCACAAGCAACAGTAGAAACGATTCTTCGAGTAGAGCACAAATGCATAGAGTGCCTACATTTCCCCATTCCACAGGCCTAGAGTGCGAAACTGTTGGCACGTTGTGACAGCAGTTTGTTGAACTTAAGTTGGTAGATTATATTACGATGTACCGAAGTACATATGATATTTCAGTGCAGAAATTCTGCGCGTCATTATATGATGATGGAAGAGTGGAACAGAGAAAAATTCTCTCCGGCACCGGGATTTGAACCCAAGAGGTGGAACTTAAACTGAGAGGATTCGATGGAAATCCGGTGTGGCTTAGTGGATAGAGCGTCAGCACGTAGAGCTGAAAATCCGGATTCAAATCCTTGTACGCAACTCTCGAATGTTACAAAGGGTAAAGAAGGACACTGTTTGAAATCAATTGTGTCTTCAGTCCAATAAGGTTATGTTTTCAATGTGAAGTGAAAAGGCTGCAGAGTTGAAAGTGTATGAAAAGCATGAATATAGAAAGGGAGTACTAAAATAAGACGGCGATGTACAGATACAGATTGGCATGCATATTTGTATACTGACAAGTGCAGTGATGTATTATTGAGCAGTGGTGGTACATATAATCATGAGGTGAGTGATAATTTATATAGGAAAATAGTTTCAAACAGTGTAAAGAGAAAGCAAGTGAAGATTTGAATGACGTGCCTAATAAAGTGATTCGAAAACATATAGCTTTTTCTAGTTCCACTGACCATCTGACAACGGAAGATTTGATTCGGATTAAACAAAAATGTTTACGTTGCCAGATATGGAAAGTTTTCAAATCTTCCTAAGAATGTAGACGATGTCCATGAAGCAAAAGGAAAATGTGTCAAATTGTTTGTGCTCAAAGCGAATGAACGATTTCAGCTTGTTTGTGCTCTACTCGAATAATAAATAAGGGTTATTCAGGTATATATGCGCCCAAGAAGGTGATAATAACTTAAAAATAAGCCGTTACGGTAATTATTTTCTGAAATTGAGCGATCCAGGTGACAAGTCACAAATCCTGATATGTAGAATATCTCATTATTTCACTGGAATGCGGATGTGAAGAAATAATATCTTGATACTCAATTCTGTGACGATATATTATTTAGAGGAAACGAAGAGAAAGGCAGAAAATAGGAAAGATTGGACAAAGCTGGGTTTGCAGTGAAAGACCTGCCTTTAGGCCGAACACTAAATGAAATTAAAATATTATTTAATGGTATAATTTATATCTCTAAAATTTGAAATTTTTTAGTACTCATGGCAGAGCATTTCATTTTATGTAAATATCTTAATTGTGGCTTATGTCCTTAACTGACTGGGTTCCACAATTGCGTTAACTCTTTATGCAACTAATGAAACATAATCACCATGAATTAAAACTGCAAGATGTGTACATGTATTGAAAACTAACACAAGTATGGACATTGTGAAAATAGTGTGTACTTATGATTGACTTTTCATTGAAGTTTCTTTCTCTCTCTCTTTTTCGAACAATTTTTGTGTATTTGGCACTAATGTTCGAGCATAGTTGAACCTCTGCTATGTTTTCAACTTCTCATTCGCGAGTCTGTTACGTTGATATAGTTTAGCCACCTTCATCGTGGAAAGTAGTCTGCTACAAATATTATGTCGAACCGAACATGCTCAGAGTGCGTGCTGTTAGATGATGCAATTTTGTAAATATTTCTCTGTAGATACTATTATAAACCTGAATAATACTTTGTCTACTGATATACTTTCTTCAGCTCAGTGTCATTTTGCAGGTCAATTAATCTCATTTAATATACTTATTAAGTGGCTGTGTTTTTGGCATCTAATGAAAATGACACTGCAAATAATTGAAATTCATTTTCTAGGTTAGCAATATCCCGTAATCCATTTTGAAATTCTTCATTTGGTTGCTGCAACATTTTTGCATAATTAGTGAAAGTCGATGCTTCACACGACGTAACAGAGGCAAGATTTGGAAAATGTATTCATGTCCATGTCAAATAGTTGACTTTTCCATAACAGTAGCTTTTGTTTGAATGCTTTAATATTACCAAACAATAGTATATTGTGCAACAAGCCTATAATGGTAATAATTAAGACGCGAGCATGCTTATGAAACGAGCGTAAGCAAGATGCATACGATTGTTTTGTTCGACTACAGTTAAATGTCTAAGTTTTGAGTTTTTACAAACATCTTACCTTGATAATGAAATGGTGAGCATGCGTGTATTTTCAGTTTGTTCTCAGCTATTGCAACAGATGACACGAGTGTGAGTGTCTTTTCAGCGTGTTCCCGAGTAGTGGAACAGTTGGCAGGTGTGCACGCCGTATTTATTGATTTTTGCAAGGGCTTTGTTTGGAGATTTTTAACTTCAAAGTAACACAAAAGCACAGGAAATGAACTCAGTTTAAGAATATTAAAAGTAACATGGACTTTATTTTATTTTAAATACATATTGTTGATTGTGCAGTTTGTGAAATTTATCTGGGGAATGGCTCCCAGTGGAATGTTTGAAGTTGGGTTAATGTTTATTTGAGTGATTCGGTCAATGTTACTTTTGAAACTCGCGCCTGTCATTTTGGATTGGTTCTCTGAAGACTAGCGGGATGTTGCGCGTAAAATATTAATCAATATTGCATATGCTTAGTTGGAAATCGATAGTTGCAATAACGTAATGAATAGCAATACTTTAATGTATGCCATTAAGATATAGTTACGTAACGTACAAATAGCGTATTATAGTATGGTCGAATAAAAACAATTTTATGATCTCTACCTTGAAGACGTATATTGAGATCTTTGAGGTAATCAGTCAAATAGGTGAGAAAAGCTAAGTCACTGATCCATTTCTCGTCTTTGAACTCTGGGAATGTCTACCATTAATGTCCATGAATTAGGCGGTTTCTTCACGCAAAATGAAAAACGATGAAAGAGTTTCCCACGATTGACTGACTGCACATCAGTAATTTGGTATCTTTTAACTGCTCCACCATTGCGATTCTTTCATCGTCTTTTAATTTGTTGTACTCATTAGCATGACAATTCTCATAGTGACGCTGAAGGTTATATTTGTATAACAAATAGGATCTTATTGCAAATTAAACATCTTGCAACATCTTCAAAATATGTAAAAAAAAAAAGTTTCCTCTCAGTAAGGGTTAAACAACGTAGGGGTAGAAGACGTACGTATACCACTATCTGAATTATTTTTCAGCCATCATGTACACCCGCCACTCACAAACATCTACTGACTACTTTCACTGATTGCCCGCACCAACTATACTCAGCGCATTTCGAACTGTCGGATCAAGGTCATGTACAAACGTATAAACCACGCACGAGTCATTGAACTGAAAACTGTGAACTCAAGCACTGGTAATCTTGGCTGTTCCAGTTGACTTTAGTTGAGGAGAATGGACCAGAAATGGGGTTAGCATGCGTGGCAAATGCAGTCCATTGCTTGACCTCGATCCACCAGTTCGAAATGCGCTGAACAATAGCATTCTCCCTCTTCCTTGCATGCTCCGATACACTCCTTATCCAATATCCGTTTCAGCGAGTGCTAACGACCGCTGGCATAAGTAGTTCATTCAAGAAGTGTCCATAGCTATCGTAAGTTGTGGCACTTTCAGATATTTTCTATCAGAACAAAACTTTAATTCAACATTCTGATTCGAAATTCAAACACTAGATGGCAGATGTACAGTTGCAGAAAAAACTGGGACGTCTAATTTTACTAAGTTCCAGATACAACGCATTACTGATTTGCAGTAAATAAGAGCGCCTGTATATTTTCTACTTGTGGACAGTCTTGCGAAACTTGTTTATTACATACAGGAGGATGCCATCAGAACTCGGCACTAAACACAAGCAGTGAAGTTGCGAAGATTAACTTGGTCTGGCATAGCCCACAATGTTACATTAACACTCACAGAATGTAGCTACTATATATTAATAAGGTAATTCGATTATTAATTTTGCTTTTAGTGCACCGGCTCGTAAAGTTTAGGTCAGGGGTGGCTAGAAAACAATTTGCGCCAAATCCATAGTGAACACAACCCGGATAAAATTCAGTTCATTAACCGGAAAACTGAAGGAAGTCCTGGCTGTTTTTCATTTGCAGGAACGGATTAGTATTATGTTACATTGAACGTCCGAGAGAGTAGAACATTAATATCCCGCTCTACTACACTGGTGAGCAAAATTAAAGTAACAAACATATAAGGTACACAAAAACAGATACACTTCATTCGAAGTAAATCAATATAGGTAATATTTTCTTTAATTGGTTATTTAACGACGCTCTAGAAACTACGAGGTTATTTAGCGTCGAAGGAATTGGTGTTGGCGAGATGAGGCCGAGGATTCGCCATAGATTAGCTACCTCATATTTGCCTTACGGTTAGGGAAAATCTCGGAAAAAATCTAACTAGGTAATCAGCTCAAGCGGGATTCGAACCTTCACCCGAGCGCAACTCCTGATCGGAAGGCAAGCGCCTTAGCCGACTGAGCTACGCCGGTGACTCCTAGGTAATAAAACATTGCACACTAGCGAACTGTCATGTAGCCTATTACAATCAGAAGTTTACTGTGGTTTGTTGAATTGGTAGGTCTATTTGAAGTTCCCCTTGCGCAAACATGAATCATACAAAGCAGAAGTAGGAAAATTACTCGTCTTGATCTGAACATTTGGCTATACGTTCAAAATGTCAGTAATGTCTGAAATAGCTATATGCAGCAGTGCCGAAAGATTATTATCTGAAAGAGAGGATGTTACTTTCGATTTAGCAGCGTCCATGTCCACCATTGTGGCTCAGGGGTTAGCGAGTCTAACTCCGAACCCAGCGGTCCCGGGTTCGATTCCTGGTCAGGACGAGTTGCCTGGGTGAGGTTTTTTTCGGGGGTTTTCCCTCACTCCTATGGATGGATCAGGCGATTGGAACCCCATTCATCTTTGCCACTTCCTTTCCTCCCCCATCATCCTTTCCTCATCATCCCGTTTCTCGTTTTTCAGATAACTTTACAGGCGGCCTCCCGAAGCTGCTGACTCTCTCGACCGGCCTCCGTGGAATGTAGTTCAGCGACGTTGGATGGTTTCTGCTACTCGGGGGAAGAGTTTCGCCTCGGACCGACAGGGGGGCCTTGGGGGAGTTGCTGAAGCAGGAATGGTATATGGATTCTGTCGGCTGTAGAGACCGGTGCGCGTTAAGGGATCTGTGGCACGCAACTCATTCCATATCGAGGGTTAGCGCAATAGATCTCAATAGGTCGCAGTGCTGGGCCATCCGTGCTCCCCTCAGTTAAATTCCATTCCATTCATTATAGAAAAGAATTGTTCACGAACATATTAGATGTGAAGCTAAATATTGCTGTAAGAGCAAAATCTCTCAGACGCTTATATTCACTTTACACAATTATTGTGCAAATAAATTCCTAGCCACTAAATCTATGCAGTTGACTTACATCACTAACAAGAGAAACTTTTCACTGCTCCCTCTTATTTTACTTCTCTGGGAGATCTGAATCACAATATGAAATCAAAACATTACGAAGTTATGATTAAAAGGGCTTAAATAACGTTACAAGAATCATGAAAAGTTGTATGTAAACATGTATGGACATGGAACGGCTTTGGAAAGAGACTGAGTTAGCTCAACAGATAGCATGTTTAGTTGTTAAGTAGGGGACCCGTGTTCAAATCGAATATACGGTACATTTTGTCTTTTTTTTTTTTCTTATAATGTTTTATTTTGTGTAATTGTTTTTGTTAGTTGTTCATTTTTCTTTCATTATCTGGATTCTAATGACAAAAAACCGGTGTTATTACTCTAAACCAACAGAATAAAAGTGTTTCTTACTCATTTTCTTGCGAAGAAAGCAACTTAATTCTGCAATGAATGACAGTGAAAGGTTTCATTACTGAACAAATGATCAAACAACACATGTTGTCGCATATGCTACAACAGATAAATGCTAGAGGGTCACACCTGAAACATTTGTACCATTAGTTATTAAGTATAAGTCCTTATACAAGTACTCGGCAATAGTGTTGTTTCTTGGGAACTAGAACACTTCAAAATTTCCGAAATTATCATGCACTAGTTTGCAAAAGTCACGAGCTGTATTTAACGGATTCATCTAGCCACCAAAATCGTCTCCAATTCAAGATCTAATGCACCGTGCGTAATAAACAAACTATAAGATCAAGTAGATGCACAGCAAGAATCTCCTTTTTGTAAGAAATCAACAACTGCATCAAGAATTGGGAATTCTTCCACTAGAACAATACATCCATTCAATATCAAAATCCTTCTTCAACAAACTTCCTGACGTTCCCGGATCTGTGACATATAACATTGGAGCAAGATCTTGTCAGCCATTTAGACTTAAAAGGAAACTTCCTCAAGACATCTTTCTTAGCGATACTGACGACTCTCCATAAATTTAACACAGAAAATCAATATCATATTTTTATTCTCACAAAAAAAAAAAAAAAAAAAAAAAAAATCTCCTTGCCCGTTCAGCTAGAACCAACTGAGGGGAGATCTCTATATTTCTATCGATATTCAGAAGTCCTGTCCTTTACACGTTTTTGTTTTTAAAAGAACAAAATTTGACTGCCTCCGTGGTCTGTTAGTCAGCGTGCTGGCTTCCAGATCAGGAGATCCCGGGCTCGGCTCTCGGTGAATTTTTCTTGAAGAAGAGGAATTCCCTGGGTGTCTAGAGTCTGGAAATTTGTATGAATGTGAGTGTGCCGGGTTAATATTAATTAACCAATTATCACAAATATAAAAATACCATCAGGACTGTCGCTGGGCAGTAACCTGAACACACGTTTCAGCGTCACATTGTTGACAAGTAACTCCTGTTAGCACAACCATAAAGCATCTAATAGATGCTATAGAGTTACCAACAACGAAAAAAAAAAGAACAAAACGTAAGAAGTACTGTACGCCGGAGTCGAACTCAGAACTTCTACTCGAAAGGCGCGTCACTAACCAGTTGAGCTACACAAACGATGGTATAACGACAAATTATTGCAGTATGTCTATTGACATGTAGTGACTTTTAACTAGGATTTACGCTCTTTAGAAGAAACTTCGGCATATTTTCAAGGTTGTTTCTTATTCTCGTTCACATGAGCTCCAAAATGAGCTATATTTCATTAAAATGTGAAAGGGGTGTGATAAGAAGTTTCCCTTGTAAGTCTATTTGTAGGTCAATAAGTTCACATTGCAAGTTAATTCTTCCACTCGTTACATATACAGAAAACGGGTTGACAGACACCGCAAGATCATTCCCTATGTCCCTGAAATCGCAGAATTTGCCACTGAATTCAGTTTTCAATTTCTTCATATTAGTTATATGCAGGGACATCATTTTAGTTTTACTAATATTTCTAATATTAACCTGGCTATACCTTTGGATTAGCGGTTGAGAACCGGAAACACCGTTTGCTACCACCTTCCACGACTGGAGTTCGATGATACTGGCGTAAAATAAAAGTAAATCACTTAACTAGGTGTAGGAGGGAAGAAAAGTAGTTCATCGATTTACGTAAACTAGAAAATACCGCGACTTTGAGTTTGATCATTTTCATTAGGTTTTTGTTTAATCAAAATAAGTACTGTATAACAATAAGTGTTTTTACTCACGAATTGAGCTATCCATTTCGACGAATTCATTATGCAGTGTATATTATACTGTCTACAGCACATTAGCGTACAATATAACTTAGAGAATGAATATAATAATATTAAATAATATTAATTGGGCTAACCGTCTAATACTTATCTAGTTTATATTTGGATTAAACATTAACGTTTTCGGCACTTATGTGCCATTTTCAAATGTATGGAATTGCCTTATTACATGATAAAATAGATACACCTTATGTGTGTGAAATATATGGTATGTACCCTTGATGATCTCATCGTTTACAAAATAATATATAAATTAAATTAAAAACACTTACTAATAATTAAAATCTATACTAATTTACATGTACAACAAAAGTTACATTGTTTTATGCAACAATATGGTTATCTTGAGGTTGTTATCACATGCAGTTCCTATATTTATTAAAATGTTTTTGAATTGCACTGTGTTGCACGCATTAAAATGTTAAAAATTATGTTTGTTATATATTAACACACCAAGGATTCATGTTGTTTCACTTACGCAAGTCGAAGCACTGTATCACGATGAAATGTTGCGTAATATCAGTTACATTGATGCTTGTTATTGTATTCCTTCGGTTTGCCAAGGTTGGATGTTACAAATTCATCATTGTCACCATACGATTTTCAGTTAAGCCTTTTACACTGCGAACATAAAATGTTGTTGTTACGTGTGTGAATATACTGGAGTTTAAATGCATTGAATGAAAATATTAACTTACTTATATTGGTTGGACATGCTGTGTGCTCGACGTTAGTCAGGCTGTTACTGAGAATCGTTCGGTGCTCACAATGGTTCTTATTTTAATGAACGTCTGGCGGAACCGAAAGTGATGTGGGGTTAGGGGGATGTGATGTAATATTATGGGACGATGTCCGATTTTTCGAGATTAATTTAAATAAATTGAATAGTGGGTTATTGGGGTTAACTATTTGTTCGTTTAAAAGGTGTTTTCCTTCATTGAAATTCTTTGCAATATAAAATTGCTCTGCAATGTCTATTAATGGGCTGTTAATGGCTTTTAAAACTTTTAGTGTATCTTTTATATTACATAATTCATGTCCTTCTTCTATGAGGTGATGGGCATATTTCGACTTGTTTCTATTGTATTTAAAATCTGTAACGTGTTCTTTATATCTTATTTTGAAATTACGGCGGGTTTGACCAATATATAATTTGGTGCAGTTTTTACATTGCAATTGATATATACCACTATTTAAGAGGGTTCATTATTATTGGTTCCATTGGGGATTATGTTATGAAGCTTGTTGTTGGTTTTGAATGCTATGTTGATATTTTGTTTTTTTTTTTTTTAATGTTGATTTGATTAGAAATTTTCCCGAAATAAGTCATGGTTTGCCATTTTTTGTTCGGTTTTGCATTTTCTGGTTCTAATGTAGTGTGTTTTTTCTTAAGTAATATGGCTTTTCTGTTTTTAAGTAGTTTATGAATTAAGTGTTTTCCATAGCCAATTTCTTTTGCAAGGTTTTGAATATAATTGAATTCTTTTTTGTAGTTACTCTTGTTCATGGGTGTCGTAAGTAAACGGTCAATAAGGTACCTAAATTTGCTGATTTTGTGTGTTGTGGGATGGGTGGAATTATTATCGATGGCATGTGTAGTAGCTGTTTGTTTTCTGTGTATATTGAAGTCTATTTTGGGAGGTTTTACAGTAATATTTAGGTCTAAAAAGTTTATACTATTGTTAACACTTGCTTCCAATGTGAATTTTAAATTTTGATGTAGGTTATTAAATTCTTGTAGTATCAATGTATCCTGATTAATGTTTTACTCATAGATAATCAGAGTATCATCCACATATCTAGTGTATGTGATGAAATGAAATTTATTACTTAGGGTTCTAATGTGTTCTTTTTCAATATGTTGTAAAAATATATTAGCTAAGAAACCCGATAAGGGATCTTCCATTGCCAGTCCTATAGGTTGAGCGTAAAATCTATTTTGAAATTTGAAATAATTTTGTTTTAATGACACTTGTAGGAGGTTTGTTAATTGTTGTATTATATTATTATGTAATTGAAGTTCATGTAGTTTGGTGGATATGATGGCTATAGTTTCATTGAGGGGGATATTTGTGTATAAATTGGTTATGTCAAGTGATAATTTCGTATATTTTGTGATTTTTAATTTTCGTAATTTGTCTATTAGTTGCCTTGTGTTTTTAATGGTGTATTGGTTCTCTTGTATAATGGTTGTGTTTAGAAAATTATATAGAAATTTGTTGAGTTTATGGTTAGGTGCTTCTTTGCAGTTTACTATTGGTCTCATGGATAGTTCCGCTTTATGTGTCTTGGGTAATGTTTTTAACGTGGGAGCTTTTGGGTTTTTCATTATTAATGTATGGCTATTGTTTGTCAGGATTACGTCTGGTGCATTTTTAATAGCTGTTTTAATTTGTTTCTGGTATGTTTCAGTTGGGTCGGTTTTTAATTCAGTTATCTGATTATTGTTAAAGAAAGTGTTAGTTTTGTCTATATAATCAGTTTTATACATTAGAACAACGGCGTCATTCTTATCTGCTTTTATATGTGTTACGTTATTGTCGTCCAATTTTTGTTTTAATTTTTTTATTTCGTGTAGTTGTGTTTTGGCTGTTTGAAGTTCTTTTTTAGTGTTACTGTCCGTGATGTATTTTTCAATTATTTTGGCTGCACTATACTGTAAAAATTCTTTGTTTTCATGATTACTTTGTGATATTATATGCTGGGTCTCAATTGCTAGTGTATCAACTATATTTTGTATGTTGTTTGGAGGAAAATTGTGTTTATAGCCATTTTTAAGTATATCTACTCCTTGATTATTTAGTTGCATGTTTATTAAATTTATTATTTTGTTGTCTTGTGTTGTATTATTATTATTATTACTAGCTCGTTGCTGTGTTTGATTAGTTATTAGGGAATTTAGTTTCTTCTTTAATGTTTCATATTTGAGTTTCATTATGTTACTGGTTTTCTCTATTTGATCATGTAATAAGGCAATTCCATACATTTGTAAATGGCACATAAGTGCCGAAAACGTTAATGTTTAATCCAAATATAAACTAGATAAGTATTAGACGGTTAGCCCAATTAATATTATTTAATATTGTTATATTACAACTTGCTTATCGGAGAATCATACAAAATGAAAATATTAGAGAATGAAGTTAATTTGAAAAATAATCATAACATGGATATTTAAACACATTTTTGAAAATGGTGGCCATTCATTTCGATAGAGGCTTCAGTTCTTTTGTGCATATTATCTCACTATAGATTATTTACCTAATTCCAATTACCAGTTTCGTCCTTCGTACTAGCAACTCATGTTGAAATAATTCTGCACCTACTCTATAAAAGAGTATCTTACGTACTGTAAATTCAATCTTCACTTCTGCCCGATCCGAAAAGGTAAAATTACTCAGACATGCTATCTACTGTCCGTCCAAGTGGTTTTGTCGCAGGATCGTAGAAAGGAGGGAAATCACGAGACAGTTGATTGCTTAACGAGGCCCTTTTATTTAGGTTATTTTAAACAGTTGTATAATATTACGCAGACGTCCAATAATTCCTAACAGAAATTAATGTTTTCAGAAAAGAGCTAAGACAGCCCAGCCACTAGCCTTTACAGAAGGGCGAGCAGAAGCAGGTGGGGGAAACCGGGATGCGACGTAGGCAAACGGACGACAGTACCTGTGCGAAAATATGATTCAATATTGAACGCTCTTTCGTCACTGGAAAACGCGAACAAATTTCTGGAACGTACTATTCTCACTAACTCAGTACTGTTTACTATGACCGTAAGGCGACTTCGACTGCATACGCGGTCTTGGTTCTGTGTGGAGGACGGTTGGAAGTTTACTATTAGAGGGGGCGGGAGTGAAGTATATTAAAAAACTCAGATACAATAAAAATTGAAGTAAAAATAAAATGATGTCCCTGCACTTAATACCTTATTACAAATTAGGCATTTTACACTCTCATCTTTTTACAACAGAAAACTCTTCCTTCCATTCCACCAGAAATCTCTGTTTTTTGGAAGTGGAAGGTTTAGACATAGCTATTGCTCCACCACTGCTGCCGCTTGATTGTTCATAATATGTAAACTGAGTAATGGTACCAAGGGAGGGAGCTATGCCCTGCAGACAGTATATCTACACCGCTTGAAGGTCAGGAATAACAGGGATTCACGAATCCTTTTTTGCCCAGCGATGGTTTAGGTAGAACAAGGGAAAAGTAGTCCATCTTAGAAGAAGAAGAATCTCAGAAAAATCTTTGTAATTTTTGACACCAAAATTTTTCTTAACACAAACAGTGGTGTCAAATACTCCTGTAATTTAGAAAGAGCGCTAATTATAACTTTTTCTTTTATGTACAGGCTAAGATGTTGACCATTGTTCTGAGCCTTGTCTTCGTAGCATGTGTTGCAATATACATGCTTCTAAAGGCCAAAACTCGACGGCTAATGATGTACTCGGAGAAGATACCCGGTCCAAAAATGATGCCAGTTTTGGGAAATGCTCTTGATTTTGGATTAAAAACAGAAGGTAAGTCATAGATGCAATAATAAATGTATTGAATGTATGTGAATTACTTTTCGACAAATTTAGTGACGGACCGATGCGGTGCCAGACGATAGTTACAGATAGAACTATTAATGTAAAATATTACTAAATATAAGCAGTTAAAACGCCAATAACAAATGAAATGCCTTCTTGCATTAATATATAAAAGTGTATGTATTATTTTATTAGGTTATTTTACGACGCTGTATCAATATCTAGGTTATTTAGCGTCTGAATGATATGAAGGTGATAATGCCGGTGAAATGAGTCCGGGGTCCAGCACCGAAAGTTACCCAGCATTTGCTCGTATTGGGTTGAGGGAAAACCCCGGAAAAAACCTCAACCAGGTAACTTGCCCCGACCGGGATTCGAACCCGGGCCACCTGGTTTCGCAGCCAGACGCGCTGACCGTTACTCCACAGGTGTGGACTATGTACGTATGTTTGTTTGTTTAATACGGTATTTTGACTGGCTGTTTATTGTTTATTGTTAATAAAATAACATTGACAGAAATACAATCTTAGTTCTTCCCTGTGTAGCAAAATAGACGACATGAAAATACTATACATCCAAACAAGAAACTTGACACATTAGAACAATATGAAATTTATAAACATACAAAAACACAACCACATCACATCTTGAACACTCAGCTTAATTTCAAAACACACACCCTTTTCGAAACAATTTCAACACACCCCACCACAACAGGAAACCAGAAGATAGCGCGGGATCTCCACTAGGTTTTGGACAATGAAGAACAACACTTCGAAACTAGTCCCGAGGTAAATCCCTAAATATTAGATAGTAAAGAAATTGGAAAGTTAATTGAGAAATTAACTGTTTGGAGTTAAGTTAATAGCGGGAGGAGAGAAGTTATTAGTTAAACAGACTATCTGGACTGCATATTAATTATAGGTAAATGTAATAGAAAGTAATGGTGGAACCTGTATACAGAAATGTGGTGGTACTGGTATAAATTTTGATAACAATACAAATAAATAAATAAATAAATAAATAAAATATTAAACCAGTGAAACATTTCTCGTGGCGAAGTGCATCAACATCGGTTAAAAACGCAGTAATCATAGATTACGAAACGACAGTTAAACAGTAACCGTGGTTAAAATGTAATTTCTGTGCACCATTCATAATCACCGATTACTTAAACATAGTTAGCTGACACTTCATTTAACCAGAGCAAAGTCTATGATGGTACACTGTTTCTACAAAATGACTAAAGGAAAGCATTCATACCACAGCAAAGATAATAGTCAACATCTAAAAACGACTGCGCTCACTCCGTTCTATATCGAAGTGAACATGTCCTACATTTTCGCGTTGCATTTGTTTGCCTTTGGGCGCTGTTATATTTGCGAGTTGCATTTCTTTGTTTTTCATTGCTGTTAGGTTAAAATCGTACAAAATAGAAAATTGAATGCAAAAATGATTATATCCCAATGTGAGGTTAAGTATCGATAGACTTACTTAATAGATTTAAATATATTATATAATAAAGAAGGAATATCCATGAAGGAAAAGGATGCAGAAGATTAGTAGAAATGTGTGTACGACCCAAGATCCCATTTACACCAGGTTACTGTTCATTATCCTAAGATCCATCCATAACCTCTCTTTGTTCAGCCAGTGACAGAGAAAGAGATATTCAAGTATTCCCTCTTAAAATACAGAAAATAACAGTTACATAGAATCTTAACATAAGGAGCTGATCAACAGAAGAAATATGACTGTTTTTGAGTTATTGCAAGTGAGCCATTTGTAGATTTTGATAAACAAAATCCCTCCTGAAATTTTCTGTCACCTAATTCCTCGTAAAGATTCTCTCTTTCCACTAAAGGAACTTCACGCTCACGCTCTATCCATATAATTCAAGTACTGTACAATAATAATCGTCTTCGAAGTAAACATCTGTGGCTCTGGCCGCCATTTTGCTTTGCTTGCTCTACTAATCACTGGTTATCTCCTTTAACCGCTCGAAAATGGCCGGTTATAGATTACTGTGGTTAACCTTCTATTTAAGTCGTAACCGAGGTCGATCCACTGTAAAAATGCTTAACCAGAGGTTAGATGACAATTTTAACTGGTGGTTACACTAACCGACGTTGATGCACGTGGGCATCAGTGTTATAAACATAATGAAAATCGGAGCTTATTATCTCATTATTTGTTTTGCTGTAAACTGTCACCTTCACTTTCAGGTACTCTTGTAATGCTCAGACTCCATCTTCGAACAACTAACATGCAGTAAAGGAACTATATGTTTATCAGTAGTTTTACTTCGTGTATTGTTTTTCTGAAAATTTACCTTGTTAAAAACTGTCTGACCGTTTGTAATTTCTGCGGGAAATATCCATCTGTATGAAAAGCAGAGTAAAACATTTTGTAAAATGAAACAAGATAGGCATTTATACAAAATAACGTAGAATTTTTTTTTATGTTTAGGCCTACTAATTGCATATTTTTCTTAATTTATTCGTTAACGTGCGATTTCTTCAGCAATAAATCAATTATTACGCCATTTTATGCATTTTGAATTCTGATATAATATGACACTTAATTTATTCAATAAATACTAGAGCGTATTAGGTCGGCTCAAACATTATTTTTCTACATTTTTCTATTATTTTCGGTCAATTCATACGGATCTAATCGTCGCCACTTGGACACGGTCCAAATTGATGTACGTAGGTGGCGACAGACTGTGGCCTTCGAAATTACAGCATATCTTGAAAAAAAAAAATGCTACTATTGTCCATGACTGCTTCAGTTCCTGCTTTCCACTTCTTTGCAAAAACTAAACTGAGTGCGTGACGATAATGAATTCGTTTTGTCGATGTTGCCATGTTGCCTTTGCTTCTTAAAACGCTATCGTTCGAACAGTATTTAAAATAAAATAAAACGTGCCCAAACTATGATATAATTATAAAATTGTATATCATTATAAAGGCGTAACTGTATGTGAATAAAGCTCTAATCAGATATCGAATTACCTGCTGGGAAATCATTAACATATACAGTGAAACTTCCCTTAACGGACACTTCCCAATAGCGAACTCCTCTCAATATCGGACATTTTAAAATTCCCCTGCAAAATAGCATTGACCCTTATGATAAAATTCTTCATTCTCAATAACGGACGCGGAATTTTGAATTGTATTCTCATAGTTCTGAAACAAAAGGTATGAATTCTTTAAGAGTGTTTGAACCAAAATGCAACACTGCTACGTATTTAATTATAGTAGTAATTTAGCCCCCAAAATGTGTAACAAATTTATATTTAAATATCCTTACTTACTTACTTACTTACTTACTTACTTACTTACTTACTTACTGGCTTTTAAAGAACCCGGAGGTTCATTGCCGCCCTCACATAAGCCCGCCATTGGTCCCTATCCTGAGCAAGATTAATCCAGTCTCTACCATCATATCCTACCTCTCTCAAATCCATTTTAATATTATCCTCCCATCTACGTATCGGTCTCCCTAAAGGTCTTTTTCCCTCCGGCCTCCCAACTAACACTATATATGCATTTCTGGATTCGCCCATACGTGCTACATGCCCTGCTCATCTCAAACGTCATTTAAATATCCTAATCTTGTCAATTATAATAGTTCTAGTATTAAATTAAAAAAGTTATGTATGGATTTTATAAATAATGAAAAATTGTAAATTTCAATTTATATATTGTTATTTTGTAGTAGACATAAGATAAATTGTATTATATAGACCTACTTCTTAATTTAAATTCAGGAATTTGCTCCTGAGAACGAGTTCTATTTTTTCAGGGGTGAGCCAAAGTTTTATCTGTTTATATTATATTTATGTTACAATTATTTGCAAAATAAATACATAAATAAAATAAATAAGTACATTTTGGTAATTATAGAGGAATAACGTTATTATCAAGCGGTTCTAAAGTATGTGGAAATATACTTAAGAATAAATTGGTCCAATATTCTGAAAATTTTCTAGAAGAAGGACAGTGTGGTTTCAGGAAAGGCAGGATGCCATCTTTACTCTGAAACAAATATTAGAAAAAAGACGTGAATTTAATCTGCCAACATTTATACATTTTGTAGATTTCAGAAGGCTTATGATAATTTGGATCGCAAAAAATTATGGAAAATATTAAAGGAAAATGATATACTAACATCACTAATTGAAATCATAAAACGTTTATACCACAACTCACACATAAAAATAAAATTATCAAAACAAGAAATTTCGGAAACAATACAAACAAACAAGCGAGTGAGACAGATCTGGTCTCTCATCAATGTTGTTCAATATATATATCAAGTAGTTCAGGAATTTAGAGAACTAAATACCAAAGGAATCAAAATATCTTATAATAAAGATATCAAATTATTAATATATGCAGATGACATGTTCCTTTTTGCCAACTCTGAAAATGATCTACAAATAGCAGCATTTCGACTAAATCAAATTGCAGGAATATGTAATATGAAAATATCCATCTCAAAATCAAAAGCATTAGGATTCTGTAGTAAATATTTAGAGAGAGTCAAGATTGGTTTAAATGGAAAAATTATAGAACAAAATCAGAGTTTACTTATTTAAGGCAACATATGCCCTCTTAGATGTTTACCTACTAAGACCTGTCTCTCTCTTTGTCAACTCTGAAAGTCTTCATAAAATAAGTGATCACAATAGCGTCTTATTAGAAATCTTCTGGGAAAACACAGTAAATCCGAGGTCAAGTCCAGTGTCTGTCTGGAACTTCAACAAAACCGATGTCCATGGATTACAAACGTTTCTACGACAAAAGCATGATGACTTTCTAAGAACTGAAGGAAATATGGAAAATGTGTGGCATAAATTTAAGAGTATAATTTTCGAGGCATTAGTAAAATGTGTACCTTCTAAAATAATTAAGAAAAATCCGGACCCAGAATATTACACTAATTATATTCGCTACTTAAAGAAAAAGACGTAAACGAAGCCATGAGCATTGGGAAAAATATGTCGAATTAATTAAGAAACTTGAGTGTGAAAAAAGATTAGCTCAGGAAAATTTTCTAAAAACCATTTTAAAAGAAGATGAAAGTAACAATTGGAGACAGTTTTATAATTATGTACGCAGGAGAAAAGGAAAAAATGAAGGAGTAGTGCCTTTACGAAATCAAAACGGAGAAAGTATAACTGATGACAAAGAAAAGGCCGACTTATTAAATTCCTATTTCATTTCGGTTTTCAATAATAATAATAATAATAATAATAATAATAATAATAATAATAATAATCCCGCTGTTAGGAGTGGTTGTGTCACGGGCCGTGAATGTGAACCAAATTCGACTTTCAAAATAACTTCCAAAGGGTTTAGAGAGAGAATAACGAAATTAAAAAATCGGAAGTCTCGAGGACCAAATAGTATTGCTACAGAGATTCTTAAATTAGGTTCCGAGGCCATAATTCCATACTTAATGCGTATATTTCATGTTTACATAAACAATGCAGCTATTCCATGTGACTGGAAATCAGCTATAGTGGTACACATACATAAAGGTGGAAATAAATTAGATGTCGGAAACTACAGACCGATTAGCCTTACATCTGTCGTATGTAAAGTCATGGAGCATTTGATATCGGATTATATTCGTCATGTTCTAAATGCGAAAGACTGGTTTTACAACCGCCAGCATGGTTTTAGGGAAGGCTTCTCATGTGATAGTCAAATTACGTCGCTGGTTCAGGATCTAGCTGAAGAGGTAGATAGAGGCGGAAGAATCGATGCAGTTGTGATTGATTTTTCGAAAGCATTTGATTTGGTGCCACAAGACATATTAATAGATAAGTTAAGTAGGCTAGGAATAGATAAAAAAAGTGGTGCTATGGATCCAAGAATTCTTAAAAGGTAGAACCCAGAGAGTTAGAGTAGGTCATGAAATATCGGAAATTGGAAATATAAGTTCAGGGGTGCCACAGGACAGCGTTCTGGGTCCATTACTCTTTATAATATACCTTACGTAAATGACCTATGCCAGAATATTACATCAAATGTGAGGCTATTTGCAGACGACTGCATTATCTATAGAAAGATTAGAAATAATTCAGATGTAGATACTATTCAAACAGACTTGAATAAAATTTATAACTGGGCGTTAATGCATAGGATGAAAATAAATGGTTCTAAAAGTAAATCTATAACATTTTGTAAAACCCCAGAGGAAACTAGTCTTAATTACGAATTCAGTGGTGTTGTAATTCCGCAAGAACAATGTTGTAAATACCTAGGAGTGTATTTAAACTCCAAACTTTCTTGGGGAGAGCATGTTGATAATGTTACGGGTAAAGCATGGAGGGCACTTCACTTTGTTATGAGAATCTTGAGAAAGGCTAGCCCCAAATCGAGGGAAATAGTATATCTAACGTTAGTGCGACCGTTAATGGAATACGGAACTACATGTTGGGATCCCTATAGAATATATCAGATAAATTCCTTAGAAAGAATCCAGTATAGGGCAGCTAAATTTGTTAAAGGTAAAAGAGAAGATGGAAACGATACGATAAAAGAACTTAGATGGGAAACTTTGGAAAACAGACGTAGGAAAACTAGAATAACATCATTGTATAGAGCACATCTAGGTCAGAAAGCAAGGGTAGACATAACGGCTCGGTTAGAAAAGCCAACGTACTATGGTAGGAACGATCATGATTTTAAAATCAAATGTAGGAAATAGAAAACGGATGTCCGTAAATTCTCATTTTTAAATAGAACTATAAATGATTGGAATGACCTACCTGCAGCGGTCTTTGAGAGCTGTCCTTCCATAAGGAGATTCAAGAATAACTTAAAAAGTTGTGTATAAAGTGCAAATTAAAATTAAGGTGACATTTAACATTTAATTTTTTAAGGTGACATGTATTTATCTAGCCTGACGAGTTACTTCCTTGGTTTGAATTGTAAATTATTTAAAAATAGCGTGTAAGAGGGCCTTAGACTAGAAATGTTTAGTTTAAATGTAGTTCTGTTTATAAGTATGCATAAGGGTGTAATTATTTGACTTATTTGAACTGTTGTATCAGTGAAGCGAGGTGAGTCAGTGAAGTTATAGTTTTACAGTGCAGTGAACAGTTCCGATGAGTGATAATTTATAGCATCAATGAAATGTGTCCTATAGTGTCAGTGTAATGTGTTATAGAGTGTCAGTAAAATGTGTGCTAAAGTGTCAGTGAAATGCGTCATAGTGCCACTACAGGGAGTGAGATGAGAGTAAAGTGAAAGACTATTGAAACTTATGTAGGGCCTATACATAATTATGTAGGTTGTATTGTAAAATTAGGTATTTTATTTATGTTTTATTATTATTGTGTTGAATTGTATTTTGTATTCTTATAGTATTGTGTATAAAATTTTATATGTATTATAAAATTGTATTGTGTACTGTAAATTTTATTGTGTATTGTTTATATTGTGTATACCACTGCCACCTGGTGCTTGCCCACTTCCAGTGTAAATAAATATATACATATTTATGAATTTAAGGATGATATATATATATATATATATAAAGATACAAAGATTCAACAGATTAAATGCCATTATAAAATGACATTTTGGCAAATAGATGACTACAGAAACAAAACTATAATTACATAATGTTACAATAAAAGCATCCTTAAAATATTCTAATGAAGTTTGGACTCTCAATGCAGAACATAAGAGACAACTAGAAGCTGCTGAAATGAGGTTGTTACGCCCACTATTAGGTCTCACAAGATTGGACAAAAAAAGAAATGTAGATATACGAGAAAAATTAAAAGTTTCAAATAACCTGGAAGACATATTACCAATTTCAGTGGCTACAACACGTTCGACGAATGGAATCAACACCGCTGTCAAAACTGGTTTTCAAACACCAGCCTAGAGGACGTAGAGATCCAGGATGACCTAAGCAGCGCTGGCTTCATCAAGAACATTTATCTTGAGAAAGACAGAAACAAGGTCAATGGAGCCTTAGTCTGTAAAGTTCATGATGATGATGATGATGATGATGATGGTGATTTTTGTTTTTGTAAATAGTACTTTACACTAAATACGTTTTATTTTCGAACAAGGATTATCTTTTTTAATATACCTTAACACTAATGCAATGAAATGTTTCATAGTATAACTTTGTTCTACTTATGGCCATCTTAGTAACTAGATACATAAACTCTCATCAGCAAAACACTACAATCTGCCGCTGATTCAATTCTTTCTTGAAATTGCCTCCCATTCTACACGCAAGTTACCTGTATGGTGCATGATGCATTTCTTTGAATCTCCCCAGCTTATCGTTTTGAGCACGTCTGCATCACAACCATGTGTTTCTTTATGGGAACAGGTTATGGCTGTTTTCCCGCTTGCGTCTGAAACTGATCTATTTCTCGCATACTTACGGCAATTGTACTGTACACCAATCAGACCCATTTCTTACCGATCCTCTTCGAGACTAAAATAGCATCACTGCATTCTTCAATATTAATTTCATTCATATTTTACGTATATCATATGCGTAGGCTACTAGCCAACAGTGCAAGTGGCATTAGTTTTGTATAGAGCCTACACTACATATAGCGCATGCACACCGATTTAGGTAAGTTTGGACGCAATAAACAGAATACTTAGGATAGTTTGGAATAAATTTGATATTTCTCACTGCATAATATAATGAATTATTTTAGGATAGAACATATGTTTATGTCCTTTAATAGAAGGTGAAACAATATTTTTTTAGCTACCTTCAGTCACATTCTTTAAAAAATGACTTAGGACACCTAGGAAACCTTCTATTCAACCTACTTCAAAAATATTTAAGCTGAAGTAAATTATGAATATTAAACTAGTAAAAGATCATAATTTTATATTTAAAAGATAACAGCATCTTAATAAATGTATTAATTAACCACATAAAACATAGTGTAGTTTCAAATAAGTGACACTGAAATAAAATGTAAAATATCACAACTGCAAAAACTGTCACGATAGTCACATAAACAAGTTACAACTGTTAAATAAATTTCTCTTTATCTCGAAGTGCTGGTTTCTTGCAATTCCATCACACTGTTAGGGAACATTGCAGTATCATTCTGATTAAGTTTCACATTTAATAATAATAATAATAATAATAATAATAATAATAATTTTATTTTCCCTGGCAGAGTTAAGGCCATCAGTTAAGGCCTGATGATCAGGCCTTCTCTTCCACTCAACCAGGATAAAATCACATACAGAAAAATACATACCGGTATACATATTCACAATCAGTACTAACTTAAAAAAAATAATAAAAAACAAGTATAATAAAATAAAAAGAGATTGAATACATAATCACAAACAGGAAAATACATTCCAGTATACAAGCATGAACTTAAAAAAAAATTAATACTTATGAATATAATCTCACAACTAAAGGAATAGTACTTATTAGTATGATCAGCACAGCACGGGTTACATTGAGACAATGACAATTACCTAGATATTAGTGTTAATGGAAAAATAAAGTAATGACTTTAAAATAATAATAATAATAATAATAATAATAATAATAATAATAATAATAATAATAGTAATAATAATAAATAAAAATTATATCTAAAAAAAACTAATTCTGTGCATTTCAAATATCTCTAAACAACCTAATTTTAAACAACTGAGGACTAAGACTACCCTTGATTTCCAGCGGCAGCGAATCCCATGAGCGGGCCATGGCTATTGAAAAAGAACTTGAGTACAGAGATGTCTGATGACGTGGTATTGATAGCAACAGATTGTGCTGTGAAAGTGTATTACGATTATGATGTGAAGCTAGGAGAGTAAACCGAGACGCATGGTAGTTTGGTGTGAAATCAAGTATAATTCGATATAGCAGGCAAAGAGAATGTACTAAACGTCTAACTTGCAAGCGGAGCCAGGAGAGTCGTAGAAAATATTCCGAAGGGATATTGAAAATAAATCGGACGCAGACATTATGTACACGTTGAAGTTTTTGAGAAAGTTCAGCACTTAGGTCGCTATATAAAACATCACAATAGTCAAAGTGAGGCATTACAAGGGTCTGTACTAGAATTTGTTTGAGTTTAGTAGGAAGGAAATTTTTCAGGCGTTTCAAAGAATGCATGATAGAGAAAACTTTTCTACAGATAGGCTATAAGTTATCTGATTTTCGTATCCCAGTTCATATTAGAGTCGAAATAGATGCCGAGGTTTTTTTACAGTAGCACTTAAAGGAATCATTTTGTTGTTGAGAGACCCAGGCTGAAGGATGTTCATATTAATAGAGGATAAAAGCCTTTGCTGCCCTAAGGGAATGGCTTGGGTTTTATCTGGATTGATATTTAGCCCAAATTTTCTTGCCCAATTATTAAGTGACAAAAGATCTTCATTGAGGCTCGACAAACGTTCATTAAGATTTCAGGCCGAGAGTGTATCTATACACATTTATATTGTTAATTATTCTAAGTGTATGGGAAACAATATTATTTATTTTTATCTGATGGTTGTGACATTAATGACATATTTTTATAAATAAAAATATGAATAATATATTTACCATGAAAACTGAAAAACTTATGAAGAATATCTATTTTCCCCTCACTTAAACTAACAGTGGCTGCCTTCAAAGCAAAAGAATAGTGAAATGCAAAATGTAGTTTAGCGAACCACAGAAATTATAAATTTAACGCTTAGTTTTATCCATTCTTTAAATTAAAAAATCTCGAAGACTACAAAATACAGAGAGTCAACATTTGGTTGCTTATGTCAACAAATATAACATTTATTATCAGTTGTCAGAATATACCAAAAAAGAATAACTTGAAAAGTTTAGGTTATGTTAAAGTCTACCTGGAATGACACTTTGCGTGATTATTGCTATAATTGCTTTATATTTCTAAAATCCACCTATCTCTCGCATCGTAGCGTCGCGTCGTGGACTAAGGCATCACGTCTGGACTCTCGTTATTGATTCGAGTCCTCATGGGGAAGGAAATTTCGACCTGTCTGCCTACCCAGCATCGTGAAGTATTTGGGGAGCTACACTAAGTAGCAAAAGTCGGTTTGGAAAAGCAGCTAGAAAGACTGGGGGATCATCGTGCTAATCACAGGTTACCCGCATACTGGTTGAACAATCATTTACCTCTGCCGAGGCATGTGGACGTGAGGCCATCATGACTGCCATCTCCCGATCAGCGTAAACTACTACTACAATAATATAATAATGAAAAACCTAAAAATATATAATGCACTTATCAAAACAAGCAACAGAAATAACTCTTAAAAACACTACACAGTATGCGTTTTGAGATTCCTGTCGCAGATATACTGTATCTGTAGTCGCTTTTGTGAAAAACGTTTTCAATCTGATGCTAGATATGTACACAGTGAGTCAACACAATGCTCAGCCTCCACTTGAGACGACACTGGACTCATTGTAATAATGAAGAAGTCCAACTGAAAAATATCAAGCATTCATTGTTCATGAACAAAAAATGTGAGTGTAACTTGAAACAAGACGAAGTGAGAAACATGTTTACGTTATTTTCTTTTGTATCAAGCGTCATATAGGACCAGGATTCGTACAAACGCATAATTTTACTGGCCAGTTGAAGGTTATACAAAAGTATTTTATTCATATTTCGAACGTCTGTCATGATGAATATGCGAAGTTAATCCTGGATATTTTTGTATAGACCTTCCTGCATTCAATAGATTATTGTGCATATGTATAGTGTAGCATATTTTCAGGATTTTTTTCCATCAGCTCCAAAATTGCATATATTGTAAAAAAAATAAAGTTCTGGATTGTTTGACTGTCAGCACACAATTTTTTAGTTGACTGTACTAGACGGCTGGAAATGACCTTGCATATGAAGAGTAGTTGTGGGAGAACGAAAACAACCACATTGTGATTTTGTTCCATTGAACTACTGTAAAACAAGAAGCATTCCTAAATATCTCTTTCTACCCGACTGCAACATCCCCTACACACCTTTCCTCTATTTCACTTATTTTCAATTGGTGCGCCAGGAGTCCGAGTGAGAAGTGCGTGATTTTATCGTATTTTGTTTGTGGTTTGTTTGACTGCGTTCGTCTGTAATGTCTCTTGTAAAATTATTGGCAGTATTAGATTCCCTAACAGGACATATTTCTAACCCACAAAGTCCATTTAATGAGGCTGTCAAGATAAAACAGGACATGGTTCTGTCAAAAAACGCCGATTTCAGCACTGAACTCAAAGTAAAAAAGGTCTTGTGCCAAGAAAATATGGATTTCTTGAGCCTAGATCTTGGAAACTCACAATCTGTACACTAAAATGTTGTCCAGTAATCTCATGTGATGTTGAACTATCATTTTCAACATTAAAAAATATCATTATAGATAACAGATAACCTTTAAAAGTGGTTAGTTATGTTATACAACCAGAAAAACCAAGTACATATTGAACCTTAATGTCAAATAAAAACATACATATTATTCCTACCAGACATATCATTCACACTTTGTTTTCAGAAAGATAGTAACCTACAGAAATTGAATTTTGCACTTTTTTATATTTCTTGTTCTATTATGCATTTTTCAGTTTTGTTTTGTGCATATAAATCCTAGTTCTGGTTCATTATCTTTGTTATGGCAATGCGCATACATTCATATACGGTATATGCACAAGCAAATACAATATAATTTGATCTAATAAAAACACGTTCTTCTTATTCTTCTTCTTCTTTTCTTCTTCTTCTACTATGGCACCACAGCCCGCAATCGAGCCTTGGCCTCCTCTATCCTTTTCCTCCATTCTTCTCTATCCTTTTCCGTTCGCCTTCAAGTTGCTGTCCTTAACAAAACCCTTGCATCTTCATTCACCGAATCAATCCACCTATTTTTTGGTCTACTCTTACGTCTTACACCATGTATTCTTCCTTCGAGCATTCTCTTAGGTATCCTGGTCTACAAATATTACGTATTAAAAATTGGTTAACCTGGAAAAAAAACTCTTTCAGAGGTTTTCTCATAACTGTAAGACGAATGTCGGGTGATCCCCAGACGAATCCTCGGACTCATTTCGCTGTCAATACCTTTCACACTAAATATCCGCACAGACTACACAGCGTCTTTAAATAACCGATTAAAACCAGAATGAACAGTTCGTTAACTATTAGCTGGAAGTATATTCGCCGAGAAAAGAGGGCTGTAAACACAACAGACCCGCGTGGCGCTGGAGCTACCGGCTGCGCGCGCTCCTTTTGTTTGCAGTCAGTTCAGTGTTATAAGTTCGCGCCACGGATTTTGGCAGATGGATTTTGTTAATGTGAGCTCGAGAGCGAGTTCCTCATCGCTACAAGATCGGTTATCTCTGTCGCAGCTGGAATGGGTAGGACACAAGAGTAAACACGCACGCCCGAGTGTTCTTTTGGACTCTGGACAGTCACCTCCAAAAACTAAACAAATATTACAGTAGTCTAAATGTGTCTCTGGTATTCCCAAGTAACTAGTTCGATTAATTAAAATGTGTCTCAATGAAACTTACAGCAGAGTTCGTATAGGCCAGTTTTTATCTGATGCTTTTTCAATTCACTGTGGGCTAAAGCAAGGAGATGCACTATCACCTTTACGTTTTAACTTCGCTCTAGAATATGCCATTAGGAAAGTTCAGGATAACAGAGAGGGTTTGGAATTGAACGGGTTACATCAGCTTCTTGTCTATGCGGATGATGTGAATATGTTAAGAAAAACTCCACAAACGATTAGGGAAAACACGGAAATTTTACTTGAAGCAAATAAAGCGATAGGTTTGGAAGTAAATCCCGAAAAGCAAAGTATATGATTATGTCTCGTGGCCAGGATATTGTACGAAATGGAAATATAATCTGTTATATATATGGAAATATATATGTATATGGGAATATGTTAATCCTTAGTCAATAGACAAGACTGACTTTTACGAAATACGAACATAAGAGATGGAAAATGGGAGGCAGTAATGATCGAAATAATTATACCGATTTATTTTTTTAACTAGCAGACGTGCAGCCTTTAAATTTTAAACAAAGAGTCACTCATAAAATTGGGTTAGACTATTCATCTCATTTCTCAGAATTGTTTCTATAATGTATAAGGAAAGCAAAAAAATTCAATTTCATGTAGGCTACTCCCTTCAAATAACTTCAGTTTTTTTTTTTTTTTTTTTTTTTTTTTACACTTCCGAGCAGAGAGGAGAGAGAAAGCAGTTCACGACTTTAAAAATTCACTGAAGTATATTTAACTAGAGACGTAAAATTTAAAATGAAGGTTACTCTCTACAATATTGGTTAAACATTCTTAGATTTTTTAAATACCACATCCTAAGGAACTGATGAAAAGGTAGAAGGGAGTAAGAAATCTCATGTCATCCGATCTCGATGAAAGTCGATATCTGGGGATCCTTGCGATCACAGAATACGAATAAGGTATTATTTTGTTCGACTTTGTCCCTGAAGTGGTGGAGTGGGACAAAAAATGGGTGAAAAATTAAATAAGATATCTTAGGAGTTTTCGAGACGAAAATTACGAATAATACAATTTGTGCGAATTCAATATGGCAGTGTCAGTACTATGAATTATATTTTGAAAAATGAAACATCGGATACCGCAAATATACATAAACACAGGTAACACATGTGCAGTATTAAGGGGGTATGTAACACCTTTTGATAGTAGGCCTATACATTTAGTAAAATCGAAAGTGTAAATTCTACATATTCTGAATGAATTTTGTGCAGGAATTTAGTATAGTCATCAGCCAATACCTGTAGATTAATAAACAACTTTTTAGAATGCATAAAATACAGTATTTATTGTGAATGGTAATTATATTTTTCAATTGGTGCAATTTGTGCAGGGATAATTAGTTTCTCCGATATTTTGTACGATTTTGAATATTTTAAAATGCTTTCTTCTATGTTCTATTCACAATGTGCGTGTTAAGAAATTATTGCCCTTGTAATATCCATTACAATCCTATGTATTATACCTTTATATAAATCTAACTTCCGCAGATGCAATTTTACCCAATTAACCAAATTATATTTTGATTAATAAGAAGAATCATAATTTTATTAATTTGAATTGTCGCACCACCAGTAGAAGATCCCTAGATTATTTCTGGACAAATCTTGTATATTGATCTGGTAAGGGTAGGATTATATATATGAAGAGTCCACTGCAAGAATGAGAGATGTCACCTTCTTGTCGAAAATGAACCAAGACTGTCAATGCATAGCTTAAGACATATAGAATGTACATACAGAGTTATATGGCATTAACACTGATAGTCATTGTCCAGTAATGATCGGAAAATCACGGTTAAGCTTTGAGTTCTAAACATTTCAAACTTTCAATTGCTCCTCCTGCAAAATGTATTCCAAATGACATCCATCCTTATTGCAGTGGACTCTTCATATATGCGCAATGCAATGCTTTTTCCTTTTAATTTAGAAAATATAGGAGACGTATTGTAAAATCATTGCGAACGAAAGTCATTTACATGTATTTAAGGTATTCTTTGAGTCGGACTGTACCGTGGTGTTTATTAATTAATAATAACAATACGAGAGGTGAGTGTGAACATATAAACAAGGAGAGACAGCCTTATCGCAATTCATTCTCGCAGTTCTCACAAAATATTGGCTCGCCTACTGGAAATGTCATTGAGATCATCTGCCAGAATAGGTGCCTCCGACTATACACCGCACATGGTCACACTTTACGAGCTCCTGAATTTAGTTTCATATCAGTGTTTTTTTTTTTTACGTCTTGTTTCTGTAAGTACGCGTATTTTGAATTATATGTATTTATCTGTTTCAATTTTATATTCGTTTAGTAATAGAAAGTTATTTTGTTATTTTGCTTTCGTTTGTTAGACCTACTTGCGAGTAAATCATGATGACCTCTACGGAGACTGCAAGTGAAACCAATATGGTAACTCTGAGTCCACATAAGAAGTGATCAAAAAGAAAATCGTTAAGTTTGTCAGAAAAACACGTGATTCTGAACGTATATAAAATGGAATTAGAACTGAGAAAAATTGAAATTATTCAAATCAGCTTCACAGGGAGCTATACTCAATGTTGGATCTTTGACGTTTTGTCAGCCCACTTTGAGATATGCGGATATAGGCGGTGCCTGGTAGAGTTCCTGGGTAGCTCAGTCGGTAGTGTTGGCGCTCAGCCAAAAGTCCCGTGTTCGAAACCCGGCTCCAAAACAATTTTTCCCTTCAAATTATTTCGTATAAAACAATTTTTATCTAAAAAAAAAAAGGAAGCAAAAACAAGCAAAATTGTATTTAACGTTTTTTGTTTGAAATATCTCACAGAATAACTTCCTGAAATTAATGATATTACTCACAGTTCACTCTGTATACCACCGTACCGTATGCTCTTTTAAAGCATTCATACTTTGATTATAGTTACTATGGCCTTTGTGTCTTTAGTTAACGAGCAAAGGAATGAATGAATGACTTAATTATTTTTTGGTCACATTATATACAGTCAGTATTAAAAGTACTCTAAGTTCATAACTGAGGTTTTAGAGCTCATTGTGTGCAACCAGTACGTGTCTCTCAGTTCCATTTTATTTTATAACTTTGGACATCTCTGCGCGAAGACGAGGATCACGTGAACACTCCATATTTCACTATGACGGTTTACACCAAAGCACGTTATCTTGTTTACGCGCGCTGTCACAACTAACCGAATAGACCGTAGTTGTACTGTGTTTTAGAATCTCGTGTAAACCATTCAGTTCACCTGTAGACAAAATAACATCAATATGAGCAAAATTTATAAATTTTGATCAAATTGAGTGTCGGTCGGTGATAAAGTACCTATTTTTCAAAGGGTTGTGCGGCAAGGAAATTTATGTGGATATGATGGATACGTTGAGGGATCATTGCCTTCGCAAGCAACCATAATAAATTGGGTTTTGGAATTTCAGAGAGGAAGAACAGATATCAGAAATGGACACCATGCTGGAATACCTGTTTCTGTGACCATTCCATAAAATATCGACGCCGCGCACGATATTATAATCTTGTAGGATCGATAAATTAGGCTCGAACGTTTATCAGAGACTGAAATTTTCCTACGAATATGTCTTTCAAATTCTATATCATTATTTGGATATGAGAGAATGATCTGATAAATGGATTCCAAAACGCCTGAACGCTGATCAGAAACGACTCTAAGCAACAATTTCCAAGTCGCTTTGGCCTCAGTTTGAAGAGAATTTTTGTAACTTTCTACATCGTACTGTAACTATGGACGAAATGGATCCATCATTACCATTCAGAAACAAAATAACATTCAAAAGAATAAAAACGCCTTGGTTCTCCCCGTCCAAACAAATTTCGCTTTAAAAATCCGGTAGGAAAGGTCTCGTATCAGATTTTTAGAACAAAGTTAGGCTATTATATAACACAGCACTTATAATAAGCTAAAACAAGGTACAATTGTGACGGGAGAGTATTATTCTTCATTATTAACTAAACCTTAGAAAAAATTTGTGAAGAAACGTGATGGTAAATGTTTCAAAGCTCTCCTGTTCTTGCAAGACAAATCCGCTCACAAATCTCTGCGTTGCAGAAAATTGTTGAAGGTAAATTGTTGGTAAATTAATTGACTGTTAACCATACCTTCCAGATTTAGCACGTCAGACCTATTTCCAAACCCCCTCCAAAAAAGAAGACGGTATTGGAAGGAAACAAGTTTCCATCGACTGAAGCATTAACAAGTACTGTGGAAGAGTAGTTTGCAGACAAACCAGTTTTTAAAAGGCTGAGAATTGGTTTATGAACATTGTGCTAACAAGGGAACCGTTCTAAGTCGTATAGCTTGAATTTAATGATAGTGGTTATAGTCGTTCGTTCGGTTTTTCCTCCTTTACTAAAATAATGACTTGAAAATCGTTGCTACTTATACTGCTTCTTGCGCGCACTCGGATCCTATAGCTCCGCGACACCGTATCATTATTCTCGTATTAATGTTCTAGACAGTTTGTTTTCTCTTAACTCACATTAATAAAGTAATAATGCAATCCATGGCATCGTTCACTTATTCGTATACCATCCAAATCAATAGGTATGCTGCTGGAAGTCTAGGAACACAACAGTACATACTATTCTTTCAAGAACAGAAAGGAAAATTTGGACATAAAATAAAACAACGTGTAGACAAAGATAAGCCATTTAATGTCGTAGTCGATGCAAGTAGTTCCGATAATCTGACAAACAAAATCACGCGAGAAGATGGTTAAGAGATTGTTTCTCCCGGATGTTAAGAAAGACACACTACTACTTCTGCATTCCTGGAGTGGTCAGATAGATGACACTGTATTTACTTTTGAAGGAGTAAATAATACTTTACATGGTAAGGCAATTAAAACTAAATTACCCCTCCAAAAACTTAAAGATTTTTGTAACCCTTGGATGTGTATCTTTTTAGACAATTTAAAATTGTAATTCGAAGGCTAGAGGAGTATTTCAGACATGAATTATCTATGGAAACATACCAGACACATTGCACGACAGGGGCTTCATAATGACATTACATTCTGTTGTGTGTCAACAATTTCATTCACATGTCCTCAAAGTCATGCTAATAAATGCGTGTCAGAAGTGTGAATATATGACGGAGAAACGTGTGAGGAAGTTTGATAACGTCCTGCATGTTGGAAATACTGTATTGTGTGTGTTACAGAAGAGTGTGAAAAACCAATCTATATGAAACGTTTGTACTGTTCAATGGCTCTTTGTTCCGACCACTTCATTTCGTATCCCACTATCATATCTAAGGTGAGTCACAAAGTTAATGCATGTTTTCAATTAAAATTGAATTTGTATTTCAGCAATAGTACTCTATTAATGTGAGTTAAGAGAAAAAGAAAATAAACTAGATCATAAAGCTACGGTTTGTTTACGGTGATCATCGCGGAACGCACATCGCCGGGGATTATAAACTCTGGCGATGATCGTCAGGAAGAGGTTTCTTTATCAGCGTACATCGCTATCAATTATCATTTGTTTTGCTGCCATACCTCGATTCAATATTTTTGCATGGCCTTCACTAAATATCGATTATTGAATATGTATGCGGCGATGTGCGTCCTGTATTTGCTTCAGAAGCAACCTCCAGCGATCTGCGTCGCGTCCAACGATCTACGTTGGCGATCATCGCTATAAAGAAACCGTGCGCATTCAATTTAACTGCTAGCAACTCCAGGCGACAATCGCCAGCGATGTGCGCCCGGCGATGATCGCCGTAAACAAACCGCAGCTTTAATGTGGGAGCTGTGTTAACGAGTGCGCGAAGAAGAAGTATAAGTAGCATTGATTTTCAAGTCATTGTATTTCATTAACGAGGAAAAATCGAAACGAATGGCTATCACCACGTTTCTTAACGATAGAAAATTAGCTTAAATATGCATTTTCATTAAATTCAAGCTAGACGACCTGGGACGGTTCCCTTTTACGTGTAGAGAAAAATGTCATTATGATGA